>NC_051863.1:181650835-181713335 GCF_015732765.1 Culex quinquefasciatus
AACGATGCATTTTAACAACATGTGTAATGATTGTTTGTTTTCGAATGCAAAAATGATGTTGCATTTAAATTTTTTTTTAGGTTTGACAACATTTTAACTCTTTAAAAAAAAAAACAAGAAATATGGTTTGGAATTTTACACCTTCTTAAACTCTAACGCAATAGAAGCCGGTTTCAGTCCTCTAAAAAAACATAAAAAGAAATAAAAAACCATTTAGTATGACTAGCTTGCAAAATTCTATGGAGCCACGTAGGGCGTCCAATTTTCCCGGGTTTTGAATCTCCCGGGAAACGGGAAAAATATTTTTCAAATCCCTGGAATTCCTGGGATCATAGGAAATTTTTTAAACGGTCATAAAATCCATGTTTTCATTAAATTTGTTATGTTTTTCAGGCTAACAATCATACAGATAGCTCAATACTGTAAATTGGTGATAATCTTTACTTCAATCTGAACAAGAACAGCAGTTTTCAGTCAGATTAAAAAATATTATAAATGTTTGTTTTTTTTGTTCTTTGTTATGGTTTGGATTTTTATTCCATCTTATGTAAAATTTTAGAAACGTTTAGAATTTCATGTTTTATATCAAACAGATTTTACAAACTATCTTGAAGTCACTACCGCCAACTGGGGGAAATTGGGACTGCAGTTTGAATGGATACAGGATTTTTTCAGAGCAATAAATTTGAATATTTGTGTACTAATTGTTTTGTTAATTAAAAAATATCAGAACATTATGCTGTCTTAATTCGTTATTATTGTCCTAAATTGCTCTTGTTGCCGATGATTGATGAAAATGATAAAATATGATTTTTTTGAAGTTTGAAATTATCATCAAACGTAAATATTTAAAAAATAAATAATAAATAATAAAATAAATAAATAAAAATTTAGGGAAAATACCGGGATTTCCCGGGATGGACGCACTAGAGCCACGTGTGAAAAAATATATTTAAAATTTCTCCTTTTGTTATAGGGAATGCAAGGAATAAACATTCAAAGTAAACAATACTAAAACAATTGAAAATGTCAAAAATCTAAAAAAAAATCAACCATCTTATAATCTTATATGATATGGTAAAAAATATGTGTTTAAGGACCTTTTGAAATGTTAGTGGTCATAAAAGGTAGGATGATTTTTTTCAATAATAATTTTTGGATGGATAAGGACTACACAATTATACGCAGTCAACTTTTTTTGATGTTTTTAATATCTATTTTTGTCACTGAAACTTGATTTGCAAAAAAAAAACACTATTTTCAATTTCTTTTTTTTCTGATATGTTTTAAGGGAAATCAAATGCCAACTTTTAAGAAATTTCCAGAATGTGCAAAAAATCTTTGACCGAGTTATGAATTTTTGAATCAATACTGTTTTAAAAAAAAAAATGAAATGTTGGTCGCACAAAATTTCCAACTTCATTTTTCCTTGTAAAATCGAATTTGCAATCAAAACGTACATCAGTGAAATTTTGATAAAGTGCATCGTTTTCAAGTTAGAGCTATTTTAAGGTAACTTTGTTGAAAACAGTCCCAGTTAGCGTCAGGGGGGTCTGAGGTTTGTGACAGCCCATGTTAAAGGTATAGGAAAAGTGCGTGACAGAGGGGAGAGGGGGGGGGGGGGTCTGACATCCCGAAAATCTCTGGGCGTAATATTTGAAAAAAAAAACCCAATATTTTTTTTAAATAAGTTAATTAGTGTACATGTTTGCCCACTTCTAAAAAATATTACTGAAATGCTGAGAAAATTGTCTATATTCTGCTATATGAACTTTGTTGATACGACCCTTAGTTGCTGAGATATTTAAAAACGGGAAAATTGATGTTTTCTAAGTCTTACCCAAACAACCCAACTTTTTTCTAATGTCGATATCTTTGCAACTAAAGGTCTAATTTTCAATGTTAAAATATTAAACATTCGTGTAATTTCCGATTTTTTTCCAAAACAGTATTTTTTTTAATCAAGACTCAAATTTCAAAAGGTCGTAATGTTTGGTAAAGTAATGTTCGACTGCAAATTTGATTTTGCATCCTAAAATAATAACAAAAATATATTTTAACAATATTTTGGATTAAAAAAAAACAAAAATTTGTATCTACGGTACCAGATGTTGGACCGTCCTAAACATTAGCATAAATGCCGGTTTTATTTCCCGCAAGGCTGCAAATTGCATTTAAAGATTTTATCCGACATCATTAAAGTTATGGGTAATTCTCTACCAACTCACACGAAACACGAAAAGTTGCCCCGACCCCTCTTCGATTTGCGTGAAACTTTGTCCTAAGGGGAAACTTTTGTCCCTGATCACGAAACCGAGGTCCGTTTTTTGATATCTCGTGACGGAGGGGCGGTACGACCCCTTCCATTTTTGAACATGCGAAAAAAGAGGTGTTTTTCAACAATTTGCAGCCTGAAACGGTGATGAGATAGAAATTTGGTGTCAAAGGGACTTTTATGTAAAATTAGACGCCCGATTTGATGGCGTACTCTGAATTCAAAAAAAAAAAATGTATTTTTCATCGAAAAAAAAACACCAGAAAAGATTAAAAAATTCTCCCATTTTTCGTTACTCGACTGTAAAAATTTTTGGAACATGTCATTTTATGGGAAATTTAATGTACTTTTCGAATCTACATTGACCCAGAAGGGTCATTTTTTCATTTAGAACAAAATTTTTCATTTTAAAATTTCGTGTTTTTTCTAACTTTGCAGGGTTATTTTTTAGAGTGTAACAATATTCTACAAAGTTGTAGAGCAGACAATTACAAAAATTTTGATATATAGACATAAGGGGTTTGCTTATAAACATCACGAGTTATCGCGATTTTACGAAAAAAAGTTTTGAAAAAGTTACTTTTCGCGTTTCTCTGTTTCGTCGTCCGTGTTTGTCGCGGGTGACCATGAATGGCCATGATCGATGACGACCAACTTTTTCAAAACTTTTTTTCGTAAAATCGCGATAACTCGTGATGTTGATAAGCAAACCCCTTATGTCTATATATCAAAATTTTTGTAATTGTCTGCTCTACAACTTTGTAGAACATTGTTACACTCTAAAAAATAACCCTGCAAAGTTAGAAAAAACACGAAATTTTAAAATGAAAAATTTTGTTCTAAATGAAAAAATGACCCTTCTGGGACAATGTAGATTCGAAAAGTACATTAAATTTCCCATTTTTTATAGTCGAGTAACGGAAAATGGGAGAATTTTTAAAACTTTTTTAGTGTTTTTTTCGATGAAAAATACGTTTATTCGGAATTCTGAGTACGCCATCAAATCGGGCGTCTAATTTTACACAAAAGTCCCTTTGACACCAAATTTCAAAAATGGAAGGGGTCGTACCGCCCCTCCGTCACGAGATATCAAAAAATGAACCTCGGATTCGTGATCAGGGACAAAAGTTACCCCTTAGGACAAAGTTTCACGCAAATCGAAGAGGGGTCGGGGCAACTGCTGTGTGAGTTGGCGGAGAATTACCCTTATGTTACTATAAAAAATTACTAAATAACAAAAACGTGAAAAGTTTTGTCTGCGTACCTATTTTTTTGAAAAGCTTTGCTGAAGACAAAGCAAAGCAATCCACTTTAACGACCCCCGGGTCTTTTGTGGTCTCTATTGCAAGTTTCTGCTCATTTTTAGGCGTCCGAAGATTATGTGTGGTGAGTCACCGAAAACCTCTTTAACGCAAATGGACCAACGTTTTACTTCCCCATCCGATAGAAGGCCAGGAGGATAAGGCGGGAATCGAATCCGCGCCCCAAAGCAACTTAGGGATCGGCAGCCGAAGCCGCTAACCACCGCGCCACAAGGCCCTGAAGACACCAAATCGATAAACAAAATCCTTTCACATCATATTAGGATGTAACAAAAATGACTTTTTGGCGGGCATTCTAGGGTTTGTTCCGGTGGGCATACTAAGCCCAAATCCAAAATATGAGCTTGATTGGACGTAACAGGAGCTGGCGCTCTGCCCTTCAATTTTAAATGGGATTTAACCCGTAAAAAAATATTTTTTCAAAAATGTCACTTTTTGAGGCATTTTGGCCACCAATGCGTTTACCAAAAACATCACTGGCGTGTAGGCCAGATCCTCGCGCATCTTTTGGTTTATATAACATTGACATTTGGAGCACCCTGGAGCTCGGTACAGGCCTTCAAAGTTTGGCATTTTTTCGAAAAATCGGTCCCGGCAAAAAAGATATGCGTCGCGCCTCGCGACGCCCTAGACGCCATTTGATTTTTCCGGGGCCAATTTTTCGAAAAAATGCCAAACTTTGAAGGCCTGTACCGAGCTCCAGGGTGCTCCAAATGTCAATGTTATATAAACCAAAAGATGCGCGAGGATCTGGCCTACACGCCAGTGATGTTTTTGGTAAACGCATTGGTGGCCAAAATGCCTCAAAAAGTGACATTTTTGAAAAAATATTTTTTTACGGGTTAAATCCCATTTAAAATTGAAGGGCAGAGCGCCAGCTCCTGTTACGTCCAATCAAGCTCATATTTTGGATTTGGGCTTAGTATGCCCACCGGAACAAACCCTAGAATGCCCGCCAAAAAGTCATTTTTGTTACACTCTAATATCATATATACAGATTAGATGTAATTTCTCATTTGAATAGCCTGCAAAATTTTATGGAGAAAAAAAAGATCCAAAACAGCTTCTTAAGACAACGGGAATGCAGGAAAAAAAGCACAAAATTGAAAGTATCGAAAAATTTAAAATTCCAGACAATTATATCCGTTAGATTTTGACTTATGATCATATTTTTCACTGCTTTATAGCCTTAACCTTAATATAATAGGAGCGGTGCCTAAAAAAAAATCGTTAGATTAAAAAATATTATTATGAATCAGTCAAGAATGCATCATTCAAAAGCAACACTTTAGGTCATAACTCCTCATTCTACAGAATAATTAAATGTCTTCATTCATCGCAACCCCACTTCGCCACAACAAATACGCTACTATGTCTCAATCAGCCTTTTATCTCGATAATTAAATTTATTGACCTGCATTCGTCGATAAAAATTAAAGACCACCACCACCACCTGCCCCCTTTAAAGATGTATTGGTGCTCTGCCCCCTGCTGCCATCTGTGTTCGTGCCTGGTGCATCCCTTCAGTAATGCACCACCCCGAGTTAATTCGTCGTCCTTGGCGACTGCCAAGAGACGATCAACATCCGTCAAAAAAGGCACGAACTTGTACTCTCTTCTCACCGCGCTCTTTCTCTCACTGCATCCACCCGAAGTCCACCACCCAGAGAGAGGCGAGCGTGAGTTCCACCTCCCCGATGCATTCGCGCCGTGGAGACGCGGCATACTTCGATGTCGATGGGTCCGCGCTCTCGCGTGAGAGTGAGAGCACTTGTGAGCGCCGGATGCTGGATGCTGGAAAAGGATTGGCCGTGATTCGGGAGTCGGTCCCGCTGCCGTCGGATGCAGCCTTTTTAGTACTGGACCAGACGTCATCGGTGACGGGCGTGAACCGCCGCGAACGGTTGGATTTTTGGTTGACGGGACGGCGCGCGCGGAATTTCTTCTCCGGGATTCCGAGAACGACGGGCGGACGGATTATCCGGATTACGGTGCCGGAAGCTGGGACGGGGAGTGAGCGTTTGGACGTGACCTTGGAGTAACGCGAACGCTCGGGAGCGGGAATTGTTGTGATGCCGGACGTTCCGGGTTCGATCCCCGCCGTGGTAGGGGGTTGATTAAAGTTTAAAATCCAATTCCGGGTGGGAAGGTGCGATTCCGAAGTGAGTTTGTGATTTATTGTCAGCGCTCGGTGCCGTGACAGTTCGTGAGTGAAAGGTTTTCGATTTGGTTCTGCTCGCGTGGAAAAAAAGAACAACTCTGCTGCCTGGTGGAAAGTCAACCGGAGTGAGAGTGCGAGAGGGAAAACATAGAAGAGTGAGGTTAGGAAGGCGTGACGGGGTGAGGGGTCTTCCGAAGGGTTGGGGAAGAGTAGTAGGTACAAGTTTGCTCAGCCACAGCCGGATGTGCCAGGACGTGGCAGAGTCCTTGACGTGAAGGAGTGAGCCTCCTCTTTTTTGCGCGCCTGGTATCGGAAGAACATCGGGAACGTCAAGGAAGTGGAGTCCGACGACGAATGGAAATGAAGAGATAACGTCGCACGATTCTCGGGAAGCCATGGTTCGCCAAGTGGTGGCTCCAGAGAGGGGAGTGAGTGACATCGGAAGGCATTGATATTCAAATCGATGTGTCATACCAGCCGGGCCAATTTATTACGAAAATGGCGCAATTTATTGCGCTGATAAAAGAGTAGAAATTGGTACTTCTCAGTCTTCTTGCGATTCCGCGATGTCGGATGCTGCCCTGAGCCGAAGCAGCTGATTTGATCCAATGTCAACAAACTTCACTGTCAGTGATTGTCAATTGAAAAATCGGCTCCTCTCGCGAAACGATCCAACGAAAAGATTTACTCAAGTGATTTTCCGTAAAATTAGATACTAAATAGCATTTCATCGTCTCTTGACAAAGGGAGAAACTCCAAAGTTTACCAACCCCTCCCCCAAACAGAAAACCGCCCTCCTCCTAGTATATCTCCCCAGTATCAGTGTCTGTTTGTGTGTGTGTGTGTGTCACTCTGAGTGTGTCGGTAAATTGTAAGTGTGTGTCTAATACATAATAGCCTATCCTCGTCGTCGTCGTCGTCGTCGTTTTCATCGTTTTGTGGTGCGCTGTCTCGCGCCCAAGTAAACACGAAACCAAGAAGAAAAAGTCAACACAATTTCGGCGGAAATTTCGAGGTTCGTGGTCTAAGCTAAACAAAAAGTGAGTCGCGCTCTGAAAAAAAATATTATCATAAAAAGCGCGTGTCCTTTGTGGTGTGCAGGAAAATTCCACCGCAAAATTTGGCACAACAACAACAGCAGAAAAAAAAATGTCGAGGAAAATCGCGTCCGGGCGCACAATCATGGAATTAACTAGGAAAGTCGTCGTCCTGCTGGCCGTGCTCGGTGGAACCACGGCCACCTCCAACCCGCCGATGCCCACGGAAAAGTTTCCATTAGGTAAGTGTCTTGTCGCGAATAACTCTGGGAATTTTGGAAACTTTCGTGCAACATAATAATTCAAAGTTTGGTGCAGTTGAGAAGTGTTGACAAGCGAATCGTGAAAGTAGCCAACTGGAAGATTGTTTCAACTAGATGCTGAATGCAAACAATTAGGACAAACTTTCCCACGAGGAACGCAACGCAATCGAGAAACTTGGAGATATTCTCTTATCCCCTTGAAAAAGTGGAGCATCAATCATCGTCCAAGTCCATTTGATTGTCCCTGGTGCGCGGTAGAGATGGGAGTGGCCCGCAATGGTTGGCTGTAACGATGGCGAGAATCTGGCATGAGATTTGGATGACGCGGATTTTTGATGCTCCACTTTTTAAGGGGACATGGGAAATTCTCCATAGTGCCCTCAAGTGAAGTTCGCTTAAAGTCGCATGCCATATCTCTGTGATTTCCATACATTTGTAATTGATTGAGGAAATTATAAAAAAAATACATCAGGGTCAAACATAAAATCAACATTTTCTGATCAAGTCCACATTTGGTGGGGTTGCTGATACCATTTAAACAGACAAGAATCCCGATTTTCATCCAAACGACCTAACCTCTAGGTTAGACCGGGGCCAACATTGACTTCCTCGTCCGACGGAAGGCGTGATCAGACAAATCTCGTCCGGGACCGTCTGGGATCGAACTCAGGCCGACTGGGTGAGAGGCAACCACGCTTACCCCTACACCACGGGTACCGGCAACATTGAATACTGGTATTGCTTAATTTATTTAAAACACCAAATGGTAGAAAAATCGGGAAAATCTTTGTTACTGTCATTTGAATGAAAAGGATACACTATTTTTTTAAAAAGTCATGTGCCCTTTTCGAATGTTAGGCTCCAATTGTCTTTCAATTTTTTTTATATAGCTTAAGTAATCTTATCACAATCTTATAATTTTAATTAGAATGATTGAACTCAAAGTAAAATAGACACATTCTCCGGCAATGTACACCTTAGGATGAAATTTTGAAAAGCGTGTATGAGCTATTTGGATATTTTTCCTCGATTCTAGACTACTTGAAGCTTCAAAAATCATGGTTTTCATTAATTGATCATTTGAATATCATTTTGTACAAGTTGGTTAGGTTATGCATCAATTCGTGATAAAATCATCGTTTTAAAACATTTTTCTAAAAACTCCTGGTTTTCAGCGAAATAAAATACAAAAAATATTATTTTGATTGCATTTTGTAGGTTTTTAGTTGTACTAAACGGAAATGTCATGGGTTTGCAGTTTATCTTAAGTAAAGTATTTTTTCAAACTAGTGTAAGTTTACCATTTTATTGCGTTGCAACGTCACGAAAAAGGGACATTTGTTTATGTCAACAAAAAACTAAACATTCAATCATTTTGATATTTCGGATGCTCTTTGTACTTGGAAAGAGCTTTCAAATGCAATCTAGAGCGACTTAATTGGTTGTCTAGATCCAAAGTTACAACAGGTTTAAGTTTGCGTTGCAACGTCACGAAATTTTAAATCATATTGGTCACATGGCAAAAAAGGTGTATGCGTAGTTGGTTGTTGAAGATAAAAGGGTACTAAATATTATATATTTGTTATATAATGTTTCCGAGCCTATTTACAGAAGAATTGAACATGGGTCATTCACAAATTCCGTCATTTAAGTTTGATGCAACTCGAAAAAAAGTATTTTATGAAACTTGTTGAACAAATCAAAATAGACCGATGTTCACAAGGGGGAAAAATTCTAAAACTTTCAAAAAAGTAATCACGTGGTTACTGGATGGCCCCTTTATTATAAACTGATTTACGTGAGGGTTCATTCTAATACAACGCAATGATTTTTTTTATCCCACACCCTTATGTAAGTCAAATTACAGTGAAATTCATTAAACAATAAAAATCACGTGATTCGATTGTTTTTTTTTTTTCACAAACTTTTGTCACTCTGTTTTTGGACAAACCCTTACTTAAATAGGTTGTATGCAACGTTTTGTTGTTCACAATTAAAAATGTTATGTTGCGCAGTTAAACAGTTATATTATTTCCTCAAATTTAATTAAAAAAGCACAAAAGTCAACAAAATAAGTTACGTTGTTTGCAGATCACCCCTTAGGGGCCATGAACAAACGATATGGGCACTTTATTTATAAATTCAAAATAAGCCCTCCTGAAAACATGAAGCTCCTCACCTCCCTTCTAAAACTTCCACGTGTTTTGTAAGTTGCCCAAAACCATTAAAATATTAAGGGAGCGTTCTTGCATTACGTAACAAAACATTTATATTTTTAGACCTTCTCCACTCCCTGGAAATACATTTCCGATTCACTTTTTTTGTATAAATCCTCGAACCCTCCTCCCTCCCCCTTGATATTACGCCGTTACGTAATGCATGGACGTCCCGTTACATGGATAGAGGACGGGAGAGGGGGGGGGGGTTCCTTCGTGATAATGGAATAATAAAAAAAAATATTTTGAAAACCCTTTGGAAAACTTCGTAAATCGTACTGCAACTATGAAAGCAGAATAGGGGAGGGGGGGGGGGGGGTCTTACATGGGCAGGCCAATCAATTCACATGTCCTTGTACTGTCTATTAATGTCTTATAATCAAATCTTAACCTACAGTTGTTCAGCCTAACAAAAACTATGATTTATTTTGAAACTATTATTTCGTGACGTTGCAACGCAACGAAAAACCCTGTTTTCAAAAACAGAGCGTTGCAACGTCACGAAATGTAAGCGGTCTTCAAAAATCGAGGTTTAATTTTTTCGAAAAACTAATGATTGCATTCGATTTGTTGGCCAATTTTACACTAAAAATGTAAGAAGAACTCCAAATTTGCCGTTTAACAGAGCAGAGTTAATGGCGAAACATGAATTGGGTCAGAATTGAGAAAAAGTCACGCGTTGCAACGTCACGCTACATACCCCCCTCTCAAAAATAAAATATTCGCTTAAAATAATGTTTCAACATTGTTTCTTATAGGAAATTTAATGTACTTTCCGAATCTGTAATAACATATGTACCTTTTCAATGTAATTTTTGAGTTACAGCCGAAATACTGAAAAAAGAAAAATCAAAGCGTTGCAACGTCACGGCGGAATGTGTCAATGATAGAACAATTGTTATTACATGAAATGATTAAATTAAGGAAGTTTTCGTAGAAAGCTTGATGAAGTACTATCGATGATCTCAATAGCGTTCATATTTTTTATGCTTTCCTCATCCAATGCAATTTCATGTCTCTGCTAGACAGTTAATTTATTTTCTTTCTATATCCTGATTGCTTACACAAATTTTGTTAAAAAAATACCAAAAACAAAAACTGACGATTTATATTAAAAATATTTCTAACTGCTATTAAAAAACGTTACTTAATCCACCCTTGGGTGGTTACTGCCTTCCTCACAAAAGGGTGCTATCCAAAATAGATACAAAAGGGCGGACTTTTCAGTATTCTATCAACTTGACTAAATATTCATACCATCAGATTCCAACGATAGGTCGCATGAGAGATCCGGACAACATTTTCATCAAAATATTTGAGATTCGGCCTACATAAAGTGCATAAATAGCACTTAAGTGCTTATAACTTTTGATAGGGTTGTTAGATCTTCAATGTCTTGGACGCGTTGGAAAGGTCTTTCAAACACCTTTCTAAAAGTGTATAACACGATGGGTTTTTGCCTTCCTCACCTTACTGAGGAAAGGCTATAAAATCACTCGAAAAATGAACTTCTCAATTAGACTTCCTAGACCCACCTTCATGTATACCTATCGACTCAGAATCAAATTCTGAGCAAATGTCTGTGTGTGTGGTGGGATGTTGATCAAAAAATTGTCACTCGATTATCTCGACATTGGCTGAACCGATTTTGTCCGTTTTGGCCGTCTTGAGGTCCCATAAGTCGCTATTAAAAATTATGCAGTTTAGTTAAGTACTTCAAAAGTTATGCTAAAAAAACGATTTTAGCAAAAGTCCGGAAGATTGTAAAAAGGGTGGTTTTTGTAAGAAAACCCGTCATGCTATACATTTTCAGAAAGGCATTTAAAAGACTTTTCCAACGCAAGACATTGAAGATCTGACAAATCTATCAAAAGTTTTAAGCACTTAAATGTTATTTATACGCTTTTTGGAGGCCGGATCTCAGATATGTTGATGAAAACGTAGTCCGGATCTCTTATGCGACCTATCGTTGGATAGAGCTTTCCAATGCGTCCAAAACATTGAAGATCTGACAACCCTATCAAAAGTTATAAGCACTTAAGTGTTATTTACGCACTTTTTGCATTTTAGATAGCACCCTTTAAATGTGAGGAAGGCGCCAACCACCCAAGGGTGGATTAAGTAACGTTTTTTTTTTACAAAAACCACCCTTTTTATAATCTTCCTAACTTAAGTCAGAATTGTTTTTTTTAGCATAACTTTTGAAGTACTTAACTAAACTTTGTAATTTTTAATAGCGACTTATGGGACCCCAAGACGGATCGAATGAGGCCAAAACAGACAGAATCGGTTCAGCCAGTCTCGAGATAATCGAGTGAATATTTTTTGATCAACATCAGAATTTGGTTCTGAGTCGATAGGTATACGTGAAGGTGGGTCTAGGAGGTCTAATTGAAAAGTTCAATTTTCGAGTGATTTTATAGCCTTTCCTCAGTAAGGTGAGGAAGGCAAAATCTTTGAAAATCATTCGTTGTCATGCACACGGAACCGGTTTAACGAGGCTTCACCAAAATGAGGCAAAAATTTGGCGAAGGCAGTGTTAAGATCACGTATGGGTGCCACGGAAGGAAAATGCTTACTTAAAATAGCTATATCTAATATTAATACCCTGGAAATAGATTTAAATAATTCTAGTGAAGGCTTATGCAAACCTTTATTTTTTTTTGCTTATTTACATGGGTAATTCTCTACCAACTCACACGAAATCGGGAAAAGTTGCCCCGACCCCTCTTCGATTTGCGTGAAACTTTGTCCTTGGGGTTAACTTTTGTCCCTGATCACGAAACCGAGGTCCGTTTTTTGATATCTCGTGACGGAGGGGCGGTACGACCCCTTCCATTTTTGAACATGCGAAAAAAGAGGTGTTTTTCAACAATTTGCAGCCTGAAACGGTGATGAGATAGAAATTAGGTGTCAAAGGGACTTTTGTGTAAAATTAGACGCCCGATTTGATGGCGGACTCAGAATTCCGAATAAACGTATTTTTCATCGAAAAAAACACTAAAAAAGTTTTAAAAATTCTCCCATTTTCCGTTACTCGACTGTAAAATTTTTTGGAACATGTCATTTTATGGGAAATTTAATGTACTTTTCGAATCTACATTGTCCCAGTAGGGTCATTTTTTCATTTAGAACAAAATTTCTCATTTTAAAATTTCGTGTTTTTTCATTGTTACACTCTAAAAAATAACCCTGCAAAGTTAGAAAAAACACGAAATTTTAAAATGAAAAATTTTGTTCTAAATGAAAAAATTACCCTTCTGGAATAATGTAGATTCGAAAAGTACATTAAATTTCCCATAAAATGACATGTTCCAAATTTTTTTACAGTCGAGTAACGGAAAATGGGAGAATTTTTAAAACTTTTTTAGTGTTTTTTTCGATGAAAAATACGTTTATTCGGAATTCTGAGTCCGCCATCAAATCGGGCGTCTAATTTTACACAAAAGTCCCTTTGACACCAAATTTCTATCTCATCACCGTTTCAGGCTGCAAATTATTGAAAAACACCTCTTTTTTCACATGTTCAAAAATGGAAGGGGTCGTACCGCCCCTCCGTCACGAGATATCAAAAAACGGACCTCGGATTCGTGATTAGGGACAAAAGTTACCCTTTAGGACAAAGTTTCATGCAAATCGAAGAGGGCTCGGGGCAACTACTGTGTGAGTTGGCGGAGAATTACCCACATGTAATTGATCCAATAAAAAAATTTTTATCATTTATGATAAATCAATTGAACAAACTTGATGGTGAAAAATTTTTAATTTCAGATCAACAAACATCATTTTCTAGGGACCATCCACAAATCACGTGGACATTTTTTTGGAAATCTCAAACCCCCCTCCCTTCGTGGACAATTGTCCATACAAAAAATTTAAATTTAAATAAAAATTCAAAGAACAAAAAGGTGCAAAAACTCATTAAAAAAACGTTAGCTAATCCACCCTAAAGTGATTGAAGCCTTCCTCACATTGATATAGTTATATTTTTCATTTGAAAGGGTTGTTAGATCTTCAATCTTCAACACCAACACGACAATAGATTTGGACATTTTCATCAAAAAATCTGAGATATAGCCTCTGATAAGTGTTAAATTAACACTTAAGTGTCCATAACTTTTGATAGGGTTATCAGGTCTTCAATCTTTTGGGCGCGTTGGAAGGGTCTTTTGATATCCTATTTAACGGTGCATAGGTGATCGTCAGATGTTCAATCTTTTGAACTCGTTTGAAAGGTCTTTGAAATATCCTTCTAAAATGTATTACATGACGGGTTTTCTTACAAAAAACCACCTTTTAAAAATCTTCCGGACTTTTGTCAAAATCGTTTTTGAGCATAACTTGTGAAGTACTATACAAAACTTCATAATATAACTAGAGTCTTGTGCGACCCCAAGACGAATCGAAAGAGACCAGAACGGTCCGAATGGGTTCAGTCAGTCTGGAGATAATCGAAAGCACTTTGTTTTGTTGGTGCACGGACTTACAGACATACACACGCACAGACATTTGCTCAGAATTTGATTCTGAGTCGATAGGTACACGTGAAGGTGGGTCTACGAGGTCGAATTTGGAAGTTCATTTTTATGTGATTTTTAAGCCTTTTCTCAGTAAGGTGAGGAAGGCAAAAAACATTATTTTTCAAGAAAAATCTTGTCGAAATATCTTGTCGCTCCCTGAAAATTGATGTAAGTGCGACAACTGGCCACAGGAATTTCAGGTCAGAACGCGTTTGACGCACGTACAAGTTAGACCACCGTAATCATTTGTAATTATAACTCAGGACTCCAGCAACCAACATTATCCAAACTTCGGTATAATGTACATAATGGTCAGCCAAACAAAACGTGTTTGTTATTGTTTAAAGTACAATGCTTTTTCAGCAAATTGTTCAGAGAACCTAGTTCTACGGAAAAGCATGATACTTAAAGTTCGATTAATGTTCCGAAATCGGATTATCATATATTTTTTTTTCATAAAACCCTTTGCCAAAATCCTGTTAATTAAAATATACCGTCACCTTGGAGGAACGGGATAGCTGTTTTATCCTAGTTACAGCACAATATTTGGATATTTATGATCAGTTTCTGACAGAACAGACAAAGAATAGAAATTAATAGTGCATCGTATTCCAAATTTGATGCTTTAAATTGTTCTTAAAACTGCTGTCACAGACTCTAGTTCTGATTTACCCCAGTTGACGGTACCATTGATAGATGTGTCACGAAAATCTTCCTTAAATTTTTAAAATAAATGTTTTCAGCTGTATTCTCTCAAAACCTTCAAATAGCAAATAAACTTTCATTTGGTCCATTTTTTTGGATCACCCTTTTCTGGCTAGGAACACCCTAATCGACAAACTAATAAATACGAGTCTTGTTATTTTGGCCATGAAATTCCCATACCAAATTTGAGCCAAATCGGAGCTTTTTTTGGTTTCGATCCTGCTGTTGTGACAGGGAATCGCTGTTTATAAGCTGATGATTGTGTGAAATGTGTTTTTTCGTATCTATAAGGTAAATTCAATGCATTTTCTTTTACGTTTTGAATTCATTGTGCAACAATGAAAAATTAAACAAAAACGTTTTTTTTTTTGAAAATATTCGTATTAATGCAATCTTCATCTATGGGCAAATAGCCAAAAGAAAACAACTGTCAATTGCTTCTGCTTCACAATCCGGTCCTGGTAACTAACACAAATGTTTTGATAAAATCTATGACAAACATGCCCGCAAAGAAGACAAACATCTGTAGAGGAAAAACACGTTCCTCTTGCAAATGCCAACATCGACATCATCTGTGTTCACTCCCACGAACCATCCCATAACATAGATTCTTGGAATCTGTTTGCAAACCCCCAAACCATATCTCTGCAGAACTTAACTCGGTTCAACACATCCGTACTTTAGGATGATCTTTTCCCTTGCCTACCTGTTGACAACGGGGTCCTCGCCCGCAATATCACCCTACTTTGGCCCAATTCCCGGACGGGGGAATCGATTAACCTTGACACTAAAAGCCTCCATTACGGTGAAAAGTGTGAGGCCAGGCCAGTGCAAAAGTGTTGATTTGCACTACCTACCGCCCCCCACACCAGTGACTTTCCAGAAGGACCAACGACGGCTACTGTTCCGGGAATCACCTGGCGCGCGGCAAAAAGTGCGTCTCATTAAATTTAGTACGCTTCGTTATGCTTTCCCGGAACGATCGTCGACGCTCGGGAGAGCTTTCTGTTTAGCTTTGGGACGGGCGCACACGGGCCAACGAACGCCGCCACCGTCCCGGGAATCAGAACTTTGAAGTGCTTTTTTGGTGCTCCTCAGCCCTAAATGGCGAGCTCTGAACGGTGGATGAGCTCGTATTTTCCCGCGAAATCACTCTTCGCGCGGCCAGATGTGGGCTTTAAAGTTTATAAAGTTTCCATCGGGGGAGGAAGGGCGGGCGGCAGATTGATTCCCCCGGAGGTGACGCAAAGCCATTTCAACTTTTGGTTTGGCTTGTATTTTGGCTTTGGTAGGGAGAAAACATTTTGTGGAAGTTTTTCGAGACGGGGAAAGAATCAAAGTCATAACATCTCAGGAACTTCACTTTCTAAGAGAGGTGTGCTGCAAAAAAAGATACAAACTAAGTACCGTTTTCTTTGGTTCAACAGTTTGAAGGTAAGTTTGTGACCTTTCTTGCAGGTTTAGTAAGGTTTTTAATATTTTTCTGGTTTTTTTTTGCGATTTAAGATTATGATACAATTATTTACTTAATCCTTACATACATGTCACATGAGGCCCGATAATCAAAATTTTCTACGTTAGCCAATAATTTTCGAATGGTCTTCAAAATCAGCGCTATGTTTTTGTGGTCATTTACATTTAAATTACATTAAAACACATTTAAATTTAAAATTTAACAATAGCTACAATACTACAGATATAAACTTTGAAAAATATTTGCCACGGCCTAATTTAACCTAAAAAAACTGTCTAAAAAATCAAAACCCAACAGCAACTGATGATAATTTTCCAGTTCTTCAATCCATTTTAAGCGAATAATAGGCACAATAAAAAAAAATTTAAAAATATTTCGATAGTGAAAATTTGTAAATAGCACACAATTATAAACCTACCAAACATACGAGAAATTCATCCAGTTGAAAATATGATAGGGTCACTGTATTATTTATTTAAAAATTATATTAATTAAAAAAAATAAAACAAATACATGCAAGAATCATCATTGATTTTCATTAGAGCGTCCAATTTCCCGGGGTTACAAAATTCCCGGGAAACGGGAAATTTTCAACATATTTCCCGGGAAATCCCGGGAATTCCCGGGAAATTTGAAATTTAACGAAAATTATTCTAATCTTGTGTCTGATAAATCTTTTGCAACGAAACTGTAAAGAACAGCAACTTTAATGGTCAAAATGAGTGTGAGGATGAATTAAGGGCTTGACTGCTTGTAAAAAATCATGCAACTTTGAGAAAATATATGAACTTTCTAATTTTGAAATCTTTCAAATCGTCCCAAGTGAAAAAAAATATTATTAGTATTTTTGTTGAGAAGGATTTTTTAAATCAAAGTGTTTGGACAGTGAAAATCTATGCTCCACAACCATAAAATTGCTTTTAAATTTGTCTCTAAATCTAATTTCTAGCGCTTTCTAACTTGAAACACTATTTCTTAACTTGAAAATTTGATAAGAAGTAGTTTTTTAATGCTTTTTCATGGCTTTATGATATGACTTTAGTTATATGGTATTCAGCCTAATAAATCAATTAGATTAAAATAATGTTGAGCATTTAAAAGTGGTTGAAATTTAAAAATATTTTTTCATATATGACCCACCCTTGGTAGCTCACGTGCTTCATAAATTTATAACTTCAATCTGTAATTTCTCGAATGCTTAGAAATAAATTCTTCTTACACAAACCTTTTTTTAAAAATTTAATTATATCAGTTCAATTTACATCCAACATGTTCAATGTAAAAAAAGTCAAACAAATCTCAATGTTGATCTTGGCCGGAAGATGTAAATATCTTATTTTCAAATGATATTACAAAAAAACATTGAAAAAGGTTGTCAAAAATAAAATAGTTTATATTCATTCCATAACAGCGTAAGTTTTTTTGTTCAACATATAAGCAAACAATATTCCAAGTGCTTCAGAAATAAATATTATCTGAATTAAACCTTGGCATGAAATTTACAGCCAAGCTGATAAGTTAATATGAAGAGTAAATGGAAATAAAAAAAAATCAAATCTCCAATTATTATTTTTTGTAAAATTTCTAAACATTGGTGCCAAAAAGGTAAGAAAATGTATACTTCTGCTTGATTTCGGGGATTCCCAGGAAATTTACAAATTTCCCGGGAAACGGGAAATATTTTTTCCGGGAAATCCCGGGAATTTCCAGGAAATTAGTTCCCGGGACGGGAAATTGGACGCTCTAATTTTCATTTAAGAATGGTCGCGATAAAAGCAATTGGAAGCTTGACACAAACTCCAAATTATTTTTAAAATATTATTTTTTTAAAGTCTTATTTTAAATAAGATTTGATTTATATCAGAAAATTCACATAATTTTCATTTCAAAAGAAAAAAAAAAACTTTTTCAATCCTATTTATCTGTTAAAAGTTGCAACAACGCACAGAAGTTCGAGACAACGATTTTCTCGAAATTTTAAAAGAGGGGGAATACGCAAAAAAAAATTTTAGCAAAAGCTTCACAATCATACAATTTTATGTCATTTCCAAAGTATTGCTCACATCAAGGTTGTTAACGATAAAATTATCAAGGCTCGATAACGATTACGATTCTTCTATCGTTATCGTTATTTCGATTATTCCATCGGTGATAATCTTATTTTAATCTAATTATAATGGATAATCTTATTATAATTGACAATAACTCATTTTTTTAATTTTTCTAAATCGACTCAATTAATCCATATCGTGTTAAATTTTCAATGCTTTCACTTAAAATATTTTTTTTTCAAAATCTAGTAAGTTTAAAAGTAAAATATTATGAGTACATATTTTTTTCACAAAATACCGTACTTTTTTGAAAGTACTCAAATTTCAATAATTTGCAATATGAGTATCAAACGAAGTGAAATGTAGTATGATTTTCCACTTTTTATAAGCTTATTAGATCAAATATAAAAAAAATATCACAAAATTCCGTATTTTGAGAAAAAAAACTCATTTTTTTAAATTTGCAACATGGGCTACAAACATAGCGATTTTTATTTGCTTTTTCACTTTATAAGATTTTTTTTTGTAAAACTCTAAATTTTTCACAAATACCGTATTTTGTCGAAAATACTATTTTTTATTTAAATTTGCAATATAGGTATCAAACGACGCAAAATTTTGTATGAAGCATACACAATTTGAATGTTTGCATGAAGTCATAATTTGAAAATTTGAGTATTTTCGAAAAAAAAACACGGTAATTTGTGAAAATTTTAGAATTTTTCAACAATAAATCTCTAATAAATTGAAAAAGCTTATGAAATTTCAATTCGTTTGATATTATATTAAAAGTTTTGAAAATTTATGTATTTAAAAAAATACAGTAATTTGTGTTTTTTTTGTATTTGAGCAATTCTCTGAGATTTCGGTCATTCAGGTTTTTTGTATTTTTTAATCCGCCTGAAACTTTTTTGGTGCCTTCGGTATGCCCACAGAAGCCATTTTGCATCATTAGTTCGCTTTTATAATTTTCCATACAAATTTGGCAGGTGTCCATACAAAAAATGTTTAAAGGATTTTTTTATCGATTTGGTGTCTTCGGCAAAGTTGTAGGTATGGATATGAACTACACTGAAAAAAAAACTGCTTATTTAAAATAAACTCTAATTGATTGAAAAAGCATATGAAATTTTAATTCGTTTGATATTTAGATTGCAAATTTTTAAAAAATGAGTATTTCTAAAAAAATGCGGTATTTTCATAAAAAAAAACTCTAATAAATTTAAAGAGCATACCAAATTCTAATTTGTGTAAAATGAAGAAAAGTTTTGTAATTTCATAAAAATACGGTAATTTGTGATCAGTTTTGGACACATGATAATACTTGGAAACTTACTACATTTTCAAAAATATAATCTTAGTGAAAGCATTGAAAATTTATCTTGATATTGTAGAATTATTCAATTTATGGAAGATATTAAAACTGAGTTATCGCCGATAATCTTAGCGTTATCGTCCCGACGATAACTGACAGAAAAATAGAAAAAAAACAGATTATAACCTGTTAATCAAAAAGTTTGAGGAAATTTTCCCTTTTCAAATGTTTCATGAATTGCTTAACTGCTAAACTTGAAAGAATTTGAAAATTAATAAAAAATTAAGTGGTTTAATGAAATGTAATAAACTCGAAAAAATTATGCTTCTGAAATGAATTATTTTGAAGGATTTGCGCATGTTTTGAACAATATAAATAAATTTTGTATACTTACCAATCCAGATCCTGCACAATTCAGCGGAACTTCTCATTTCAACAATAATCATTAAATTTTTCAACCAAGTTTTTATAAAAACCTTCAAAGATCTTAGTTATAAAATAAGCTTATTTTTCTTTTAAAAGATATTCAGATATGCTCGAAAATTTAAATAAAAAAAGGTTTAAAAATTTTGGATTTCATTTGCAAATGACTTGTGCTTAAAATATAAAATGGGTAATTCTCCGCCAACTCACACAGCAGTTGCCCCGACCCCTCTTCGATTTGCGTGAAACTTTGTCCTAAGGGGTAACTTTTGTCCCTGATCACGAATCCGAGGTCCGTTTTTTGATATCTCGTGACGGAGGGGCGGTACGACCCCTTTTGAACATGCGAAAAAGAGGTGTTTTTCAATAATTTGCAGCCTGAAACGGTGATGAGATAGAAATTTGGTGTCAAAGGGACTTTTATGTAAAATTAGACGCCCGATTTGATGGCGTACTCAGAATTCCGAAAAACGTATTTTCATCGAAAAAACACTAAAAAGTTTTAAAATTCTCCCATTTTCCGTTACTCGACTGTAAAAATTTTGGAACATGTCATTTTATGGGAAATTTAATGTACTTTTCGAATCTACATTGTCCCAGAAGGGTCATTTTTCATTTAGAACAAAATTTTCATTTTAAAATTTCGTGTTTTTCTAACTTTGCAGGGTTATTTTTTAGAGTGTAACAATGTTCTACAAAGTTGTAGAGCAGACAATTACAAAAATTTTAATATATATACATAAGGGTTTTGCTTATAAACATCAAGTTATCACGATTTTACGAAAAAAAGTTTTAAAAAAGTTGGTCGTCATCGATCATGGCCGTTCATGGTCACCCGCGACAGACACGGACGACGAAACAAAGAGAAACGCAAAAGTAACTTTTTCAAAACTTTTTTCGTAAAATCGCGATAACTTGTGATGTTTATAAGCAAACCCTTATGTCTATATATCAAATTTTTGTAATTGTCTGCTCTACAACTTTGTAGAACATTGTTACACTCTAAAAATAACCCTGCAAAGTTAGAAAAACACGAAATTTTAAAATGAAAAATTTTGTTCTAAATGAAAAATGACCCTTCTGGGACAATGTAGATTCGAAAAGTACATTAAATTTCCCATAAAATGACATGTTTCAAAATTTTTACAGTCGAGTAACGGAAAATGGGAGAATTTTTAAAACTTTTTAGTGTTTTTTTCGATGAAAAATACGTTTTTTCGGAATTCTGAGTACGCCATCAAATCGGGCGTCTAATTTTACATAAAAGTCCCTTTGACACCAAATTTCTATCTCATCACCGTTTCAGGCTGCAAATTATTGAAAAACACCTCTTTTTCGCATGTTCAAAATGGAAGGTCGTACCGCCCTCCGTCACGAGATATCAAAAACGGACCTCGGATTCGTGATCAGGGACAAAAGTTACCCCTTAGGACAAAGTTTCACGCAAATCGAAGAGGGGTCGGGGCAACTTTTCCCGATTTCGTGTGAGTTGGTAGAGAATTACCCAAATAAAAAACCAGTCTCAGCATTTGAATGAAAAAAGTGTTATTATACACCTGCCCAGTTGGTTTTCAATCATTTGTTCTCAAAATATCCAATTATTGAAGAGATTTTGCGGTGATTTTTTTGATTTAAAAAAAAATTGCACCCTGATTTTTAAATCGATTTTGAAGGGAGGGGGGGGCGACATAAACTTTGAAAAATATTCGCAACGGCCTAAGTTGAAAGTTATCAAAAAAAAAATTGTCAAGAGGATCTCTGTACCTTCCTGACACATAAAAATCAGTTTTTTTTCGTGTCTTCCCAAACAAAAGCTCCCAGTTAAGCCGGCAAGTTTTGTGGCGTGTCGGAAAGGCAGCTTTAAGCTGTTTTACTTTCGCAATAAATCGCCGGAAATAATAGCAGTAATCTGTCCCACCTCCCAACAAGAATTCTACCCACCACAGATGGGAAGGTTGATTTGGCTGGCTTTTTGAGTTTGGTTTTTTTTTTGTTTTTGTTTGCGATAGACTACAGCGTACACATTTGACTTCGCACACCCCACGCGTGGAAGAGGAAGAACACGACCCCGGCGAAGGCTTAATTATTTTTAATGGGCAGCAGATTTTAAATACGATAATGGATTTCACGCATAAAACACCCAAACCGGAAGGCAACACACACACACACACGAATCGTTTCTGGGATGAAATCGATTGGCCGCAGAAATGCATTAATTGGATCCGCAATTGCAGAGAGAAGTATTTTTTGTCACGGTCGGAAATTTTATGTTTCGATTCTTTTTTTGGTTACTGGGTTGGCTGCCGGCATATTTCGGGATGGTTGAAATCAAATTGGATGAGATAAGAGGAAATTAAAAGTGGATTATTCGTTAATCATTGCAATGTTGCCCCGAAACTTGTGCCGTCTGCATGTTTAAGCAGATTTTCGATTTTTTAAGAATCTTTTGAAATATTTTATGGATTTTTTTTTTTAATTTCAACGCAACCCCAACTGGTGGGGCTTTGTCAGGAAACGAACAAATTGTGACAAATGTTCCAGCTGAGTTGGGGGGAGTTGACGACGAAATTGTGTAAGATGCCGGTTTCCGCTGCGTACGTGCTGGGCCGGTCGTGCAGCGTAATAACTAATAATACTCAGTACGACAACGGACGGAAAATGGCACAGTTAGGGACCCCCTACCCCTCCAAGTGTGTGTACGTGAAAGAAAAGCGCTTTTCATGGTGTCTTTTCAGGGTTTTTAATCCACAAAATTATGAATAACTTATTAATAAAAAATTTAAAAAAAAACGAAAAATTGTTTTCTTCATACCAATTTGTGAGCTGGCCATAGAAAAGTGCAATGCAAGTATTCGAAAATCTATAGATAGAGAAGAGTTTTTCTGATCGATGTGGTGTAATCTATCACAAAAACTCGATTTTGACTAAATTCACTCTCTTGGAATTTTCGAAATTTTTCGACCTAAATCGTTTTTTTCTGGCTCTTCGGAAATGTGATTCAAAAATCTTTTTTTCTGCAGTGGGTTTGTGAAAAATATAAACGAGATACGCTTTTTAAGATAAAAATCGGACCAACAGTTTCCATTAAGTATCATCGTTTGAAGATTGCCAGCCGAATGAGAATCACCTAAAAAAATTTTTCGCTATTATAATTTTTTGCAAGGTTGGATCAAGCACCAAAGTACTTATTTAATCAAAAACAATTGTGCATTTTAAATAGTAGTTTATGCAACAAGTTGGAAAAAGAAGCAAAAATAATATTTTTTGCAATTCCGTCGTGAAACTATTTGCTTTTCCTGTCATTCATTCTTGAACGACGAAGCCTTCTTTTCTGTACCAAAAATAACAGAATCGAATAGCAACACTTTTCTAAATAAATGCTGAAAAGTTCTACTTTTCAGCACTCAAATGGATGTTCAAAAGTTGAACTTTTCAGCACTTGTTTCGAAAAGTAACACTTTTGAACATTTTTTTGACTATAACGATTTATTGACAAAATACATGAAAATTTGACATAAAATTTCACTCCGTGTGTGTTTTTAGAAATTGCAAAAAATGTTGTATGGAACTCGTTGCAAAACTTGATTTTTTCAGCACTCTTCGTATTTATCCAACTCGGTGAACCTCGTTGGATAAATGTACGACTCGTGCTGAAATAATCCTCTTTTTGCAACTTGTTGCATAAACTACTATTTTGATGCTTTTAAGGACGAATATTTGATACTTTACATTGAATGATTCATTCAGGCCATTGAAATTTTTTTCAAGGGTTAAGGCTGGTACGAATTTTATTTAAAGTTTTTGTCCCCCCCCCCCCTTTAATGTTGGCCCGAAAAATCAAGGGGCAAAAAAATATTTTTTCGAAAAACTTCAATATTTTTATGAAAATTTAAGTGCAATTAGTTAAAATCAATGCAAATCAATTCAATTCCCCTGCGTTTAGAATCATTTTTAGCATGTTTGGGTTGATTTAAAAATCTATTGAATTTTTGAAAATTTTCGATGTCTACTATCGATCAAGTTTTTTTTTCGCAAAAATTTTTGTTTTCTTCAAATTTTACATTTTTTGAAAACTTTTATTGCAAAACAACTGAACTAGTGTAAAATACATTTTAAAACACTTTTTCCATGCAAATGTTGAAACTATGGCATGTTATTTTAATATTTATATTTTTTTATTTTTTTTTTCAAAATTTCATTGAATTCATGCAATTTATTTAAAATTATTTTTTCTGCATTTATTATCATTTTCAGTAGATTCGAAAATATTTTGATGTTTAAAAAAAATAATGTTCTGTCACGCGAAACGTTTTTTCGATTCTTTTTTTTGCAAAAGGATTTTTTGAAAACGAATGATTGTTAAGCAACTTCAATGTTGAATAATGCAATTCAAAACATCTTTGTGAATTAAAATGTGAAAGTCATGGCAAGTTAATTTATTTTTATTTTTTTATGTTTTGCCCCTCCCCCTTCGACTCGTACTTTGAAAAACCTTTAAGACGGCTCAACCTAGTAAAAAAGTCCATCATGCCCTAAAGTTCAAAACTCGAGTTTAATGTTAACTAAAACACATAAGAAAATAAAATAAAAGTCTAAGGGGGTAGTTTAGCAATATTTAGTTATTTTGATAAAAAAAAGCAATTTTTAAAAAATATAAATAAATTTAAAAAAAACATCAAATACCATTCATAAGACTGATTACATTTAAAAGTTAGTTTTGAAGAATGGGAAAACAAGCAGAAATATTCATGAAATTTTTTTGAAGCATAAAAAAAGTATCAATTTTTTTTGAGACTAGGCATTTTTACAAAATAACTTCTATTTACGTACTCAATTTTCGAAGAATACGGAAATTCATTTAAAGCTGAGACAAACATTTCATTTTTAAGAAAAATATAAATAAAAAAATAAAAAAAAAAACTCATGAAAAAAAAACAACCCAACAAACCGTGACAAAAAAATCGATTTGAAAGAATATAGTTGAAAAATATGCTTGCATTTGTAAAGATCTTAATAAAATAAAGTAAAGTGTCTTTGATAACACTTATATTAAAAAATAAAATATTTATACACCCGCAAACTCTATTCACAATTGATAAACTGTTGAAATGTAGCCCACATCACAGCTTAGGATAATATCTTCACACAAGTAATGCTTAAACATCTAAATAAATGAAATGAAATGAAATAAATAAAATATTTAAGAAAAAAAAAACTTGAAAAAGTTAGAAAAAATGATAAAAACTCATAAAAAATGTGACACAAAGCATAATGCTCATGAAAATTTGGTTCAGGTTTAGTCTTCTCTTCTTAAACATTTTTATTATTCTCCTCAAGTTTTGAAGAATGGACTAACAATCAAATATATGACAAAAAAATAATTTTTATTTTTTTTTAATGTGTAATTAATAACAGTATTATCGACCTGAAAAAAAAAAACAGCTACAAGCATATATTAATTTTAAGCAATAATTGAATGTGTTAGTCCAATTTCAGAAATTTGTTTAACTTTGTCTCTTACATCTTTTCAAAAACTGCTCATGTGTGAAAGAAGATTAGGAATATTAGAATTCAGATTTAAATCGAAATTAGTTTTTATGAACAACTTGTAGGAAATTTGACAAGATTTCCGGTAAAAATATAAAAGCGACTGAAAAATTGAGTTTGTCATATAGAAGTCCACAAAAATTCCAAATCCCCTGATTTTTCAACATCTTTTTTTGACAACTGAATCTTCACAAGGATTGGACTCAGGGCAATGGTCAATATGGAGACTTTTATATAAAATTGTCTGGAAAATCGTAACCGCTAACTACTTTTAAAAACATAAACTTTTCGACCACATTTAAAAACTGTTATTATAAATGATTTTTATTATTATTTTTTTAGGAGAGACATACCATCCTGCATTTTTTGTGAAGTTTTTTTTTCAACATCTTAGGCAAAGAAACAAAGAATGTTGTAAAACACCCTCAAATACCAATTTTTAAATAAAAAATAAATAAAAATCTCATTCTCGTGTATTTTTAACAGTGATTTTTTTTAAAGTCCGTCCATTTTCCTAAAATTTTGTCTTTGACCACTTTTTGATAACGGCTTCGAGATACAGCAATATTTAAGTTAATTATTTAAATAACTTAAGTCCTGCTCAAATCGTCGCTGTCGCGCTAACTTGTCATACGTGCATTTTTGACCTTCACAGATCCCCAAAATTTGATTTTAATCCTGAAATATTTAATAAAAACCGAAAAAACTCCGTGCATTTTTGTTACTTTTCATATGAAAGAAGTTCCAATCTTGTCGTGCTATCTTGACACAGCATAAAAATTGATGCAGGTGCGACAACTTGCCAAAGGGATTTCAGGTCAGAACGCATTTGACAAACGTGCATGCCCGACTTCCGTTAACATTTGTAATTATAACTCGAGACCTTGGCAATGGTCAACCAAACAAAGCGTGTTTGTTATTGTTTTTTTTTGTCTGTTTTTTGTTAATATTCAAATTTCATTAAATCCTGCTTCAGCGGTCACCTTCAATTGAGCAAAAATTATAATTGTTAATCTCATCCCAATCCCACTCCTTTTCAACGCGGGTAAATGAAGTAATGTTGATGGGGAAACAACGACCGAAAAACCGACCCCGGCTGGCAAGCGACTCCCAGCAATGGGCATATTTTCATCCACCCCGGTGGGTGGTGGGAAATTCCATTCTCCACAATCAAAAGGTAAACCACGCGCCAAAGTGGGACCCCCGCCCCGTTTAATTCGCTTCAGAATCACATTACATTTTACCTTGGGATAATTTAGCGGAGGCAATTGCGCGAGCGGAAAATTGTTTTCCGCTTTTCTTTTTTTTTTGGTTCCCTCCATTTTCCTGTCATTGTTGTAAGTTTCCTGGACCACCCACAGTCAGGTGAGTTGCGAAGGTGCGAATTTGTTCCCTTCTGGGACGGTTGGAACGCCGCAAACCAAACCAAAAAAAGTGGGAAAATCGATAAATTTTCCTCCGTGTCACCGTGGCGTCGGGGTCATGCCTGGAGGGGTTGGCAATGAAAATTTGTCGGCTCTTTTGTAATGGAAATTTATTTGCAACTAATTTGGTTACTTGGCATACGGTGGCATAACCGTAAATCGGGATCTCGTTAGGATTAACTTTACGAAAGTGGGGGGATTTAAGACGTTGAGAAGGGGAAATCATCTTGTACAATTTAAAGCAGGATTAAACATCTTTAAATGATGCAGTCAAACTGTCAGAAATCTACAGCAAAATGCAGCACGTTTACTTCTGCTGCACAACCTTAACGAGGAGAAAAAATTAAATAAAAAAATCGAAAAAGAAGACAGAACAAACGGCCTGCCGTCGGAAAATGAGGACAACTTTGTTAAAGTTCAGTGCCGACAATGACGCGACCAGAGTTGCGAGAAAAAAAGGATGAGATTTTCTTTTCAACTTTTTGCTCCGACAATTGCCATTTCCGTGTTGCGAGAAAAAAATCCTGGTGCTGCCATCTTTAGGAACATTTTTTAGTGACCTAGCCGGGGCTTAATCTCCTGTTGCCAGAACACCTCGACTGGGGAGGGATTTTTGCTTCATTTTCCCGTAGTCCTTTCGCAATGTAGGGTTCACTCTTTTAGCAGTGTGATAAAAATGTTAAAAAGGATTGTTTTGTTTATGCTGGCGAAAAGGTTGCAGAAAGGCTGCGCGAAGAAGACGCTATAGGGTAAAAGAGTCTTATTTTGGTGCTGTGATTTACCTGTAGCTAGTTGTTTTAGCAAAAGTGTTTGAAAAAATGCTCAAATAAACATACTCAACAATATCCATATTTGTTGTATGATTTCTATTCTCCTAAATAATCAACAACACATAAAGTACCGTTGACAAATGTGAATTTGTTTTCTTTTTCTTCTGAAGCGTTTGGATGAAGAAAATATTTTTGCAATTCCAATGTGAAACTGTTAATTTTTTCTGTCCTTCTGGAGAAACAAAACTCTCTACTTTTCGCTACCAAAGATAACAGAACGGAAAATTAATACCCTTCAATACCAGTGCGGAAAAGTTCTACTTTTCAGCACTGTAATGGGTGTTGCAAAATTGAACTTTTCAGCACTAGTATCGAAAAGTAACATTTTTCAATTATTTCTGTTTTGAACGGTGAATTTACTTTATCACGTTTTTATGATGGGTAGTCTTGTATTGATCAGCAAATGTTTTATTTATCCATCCGTTTTGTATAATAAAATGGGTTAGAGAACAGTAGGCCTTAAAATAAAAAAATAAGCTTCGATACGAATACAAGTAAACGCCTCAAATTAAACTTATGAACAAAACAAAAAAATCAATGTGTTTCTTAAAAACCATTAAAGCAAAAATACATTTATTTTGTATGATCTCAAAACTGTTCTTTTTTCTTTGTTGGGCTAAATTAAATTTGCGACAATCGCTCGATTTCGCCACGAATTTTTAAAATTATTCCATTAAATTTCAAGTCCTATTTTGGTCTAACGCAAAATATTGCAGAAAATGATGAACATTTGCTGAGCAATTCGGTCGATGTCAGACGCGTGGTCATAAACAGGGCTGTAGAGTCAGAGTCGGACTCGGAGCCGGAGTCGGTAGGGTCGGGTCTTTTTGGGGACCTGGAGGCGGATTCGGAGTCGGAGTCGTCAAAACTCTAATAGCTGGAGTCAGAGTCGGAGTCGGAGTCGGCTAAATTTTATGAGCTGGAGTCGGAGTCGGAGCCGGAGTCGTAAATTTCCGATAGACCCAAAATTGTTTGTCAAAAAATTTAATATTATTTACGAACATATTTACTGTTCAACATGTTTTATAATTCAGGTTAATTCCCATTTTTTATATATATATGCGTTGACATTTTTTCAGATACCATGATGTTTTCGAATCATTTTTAATGTGATTGGAAAGCTTACTATCAGTATTTAACAAAAATAATTATGTTTTTATAACATTATTAATTATTATATCAATCTTCTACTTGGAACGCAACATGCTCATTTTGTATGTTAATAAAAACAAATCAAATTGTCCTGCTAAAAACATTTCAAGCTGACAAAAAACATCGAAAATAAGTTGCAACTAATTTTTAAATACAGTTAAACCGGCGTTCTTATGCCTCGCATATGCAACTTTGCATATACGAGTCATTGAATTTATAAGATATATCGATTACCCCAATGTTTACAATTTCTTTACAAAACTCTTAAAGTGTTGATCCTTAAATAATATCGTTGAACAAGTCTATTTTTTTTTTTGAATGCTTTAAATCGGGGTGATATAACTGATATAATTTGATTTATTTTTTAAATATTAGAATTTTCTCATGATTTGAATGTTTAAAGTGTGTACTGGGCTAGATCACACAATGTCCATGTACGTCTTCTCAAATAAATCCAAAAAATCTTCAAAAATAGTTACTTTGAAAATTGTTTATTTCAAAACCAGGGTATCTTTGATAGTTACTGCACACCAATTTCTCATAACTGATTTCAGTTAAATTTACTGAAATCTGCACTACAAAAATTTTCAGAAAATGAAAACTTGCTGAAAAAATGAAAACTAGTGTATTAAATTTAAAAAAAAAATGAATGTAAATTCAAAGAAGTTAAATAAAATGTTCCAATTATTCAAACAACAAAATTTAAATTTACTCAGAAAATTGTTGTGCTGAAAATGCGTTTTTTAATATTTAAAATACAGATTTGGAGTAGGAGCCGGAGTTCACAAATTTTGGAAAGCTGGAGTCGGAGTCGGCTAGAGTTGGTAGACCGGAGTCGGAGCAAAAAAAATGTGGAAAGCCGTAGCCGGAGTCGGAGTCGGAGTTGGCTTAACTCAGAAAGCCGGAGTCGGAGTCGCTTGAAATATGACCCGACTCCGCAGCCCTGCCCATAAATAACTTGGAAGTTGATCAAAAAATAATTAAACCTTCTAAACATTCACAAAACATAATCAAAATAAAGGACAGATGATCGTCTTAAAAAATGAAAAATGTTTGGTAAAATTTTAGGGAACAACAACAATTGATTTATTTTCTCTTTTTTACACAATTGGAATTGGTCTTCAAATGAGTGTACCGTAAAGAAGTCCTTTTCATAACATTTTGAAAAGTTTCAAATATTAGTATTAAAATTGCTATTACGAGTCATAGTTTCAACATTTGAATAAAAAAAAGTGTTTTTATAGTAGTTTATGCAACAAGTTGCAAAAAGAGGATTTTTTCAGCACGAGTCGTACATTTATCCAACGAGGTTCACCGAGTTGGATAAATACGAAGAGTGCTGAAAAAATCAAGTTTTGCAACGAGTTCCACACAACATTTTTTGCAATTCCAAAAAACACACACTGAGTGAAATTTTATGACAAATTTTCATGTATTTTGTCAATAAATCGTTTAAATAAAAAAAAATGTTGAAAAGTGTTACTTTTCGAAACAATTGCTGAAAAGTTCAACTTTTCAGCACCCATTTGAGTGCTGAAAAGTAGAACTTTTCAGCATTTATTTTGAAAAGTGTTGCTATTCGATTCTGTTATTTTTGGTACAGAAAAGTAGGCTATTTTGTCGTTCAAGAATGACAGGAAAAGTAAGTAGTTTCACGACGGAATTGCAAAAAATGCATTATACACCTGTCCAGTTGTTTTGCCATCTTTAGTTTCCAACATATCTGAGTATTGACGATTTTTTTTTTGTGAAAAATAAAATTTTTGCAGTATTGGAATTGGAGAGTGCATAGGAATTTCATAAAAATTCAAAACATTTTTAAACAAGCCCAAACATGCAAAATAAGCTTATCAATGCAGAAAAATGCATTTTAGATTGTTTTCAGATGATAAGACTAATATTTTCTTGGAAATTTTGATGTTCTTTGGAAAAAAATTTTTGCCCCTGATTTTTCAGAACAATGTTGAAGGAGGGAGGAGGGGGGTGACATACACTTTGATAAATATTTGCAATGGCCTAATTTAAATAGCTGTATCTTGGCAATGATTCAACCAAATGCCGTCAAATGTATGGTCTTAACAGATGGAAATGTATATTTTAATGCCTTGCAAACAGTAAAAAAAAAGTTCAAGTGCGTGCTCATAGAAACTCATTACATGTATGTTACCACTAAAATTGGCCAAAAGTTTACTTTTCCAAGAAACTTTTTCGTAAAATTCTGAAAAATGGTAAAGAATGCAGGCAATCCCTCAAACAATCAAATTTTTTTAATGTATTTGTCTGCTTTTCAGTATTAAAGATCAAAGTTAAACACCATAAAGCAATCATGCAATGTTACAAGAAACGTTTAAATTTGATAAAAAAAAATGTTCTAAAGGAATAAAATATTTCTGGGTTTTTTTTTTATTTGAAAAGTTCATGATATTTATTATGTTTAACATTGTTTAATGTCATCAGTTTAAATGCAATTTTTAAAATTTTCGAGTAGAACAAAAATTTCTTGCGACACATAATTTCTATCACTTTACGATTCACGGTTGACCATAGGGGTCATTCTCCGTCAACTCACGCAGCAATTGACTTTTATGTAAAATTGGACGCCCGATTTGATGGCATACTCAGAATTCTGAAAAAAAAACAAACAAATTTTTCATTGAAAACTTTCTTCCAAGAATAGCGCTTCCAAAAACAACGCCATTTCAGAGCTAATTTGAATGAAAAATTCTCTTCCCTCACCAGCACAGTGTTATCTTCGCTGAATCAATTTCATCTCGTTCGATCCATGGCCAACTTGAGTTAACCTCCGTAACACCCAGCAACCGCAATTAGCCTGAATTCTCATCGACTATTTCGATCCACTTCCACCAAAAGCAAGTTCATTACCCTCAATATACTGGCTAGGCCCAAAACACGACCTCCATCCTCTGCCTGTTTCCAAAGATTTCCACACCTGACTCCCAATCTCCCCCCACCTTCCAAGCTCACTCACCTGCCCGTTAGAAAAATAAAACCACCGCCGAGATTCCAACCGTTCCCATTTCTTGAGGAGACTGGAATTCCGTGGAAAATCTTATCCCCCCCCGTCCACCCCTCTCGAGGGTGGATATAGGTTTTGCCGAATGTCGCCCTACCCATGTTGTATCTTATTGACAAGGGTCGTGGAGCCCGCTTTTTCGGTGGGGTCTCTTTCTTGTTGTTGTCGGTGGCGGTGGTGGTCACAAAAGGAGTCTTTGCCACCCTTTTCAGCCAGAACAGGGTACTGGGGAGGTGACGAGCGGTTGTTTAATCTACCCTTAAGGCCCGTAAGATTTCTCGTGTACCAACCCTCCCCCCCTTTTGTCCTCCCTGTCAGGATTGACCTTTTTCCTTTTGCCGAAAAGCCGTTTAGTAGTTGTAAAATGCTTTGATGGGTCGGGACTTCTTTCTCTTTACCAAGATTTTCGTCCAAACCAGGGATGAGAGGGTGGCTTTTCCAAATGGATTTGCCTACAGCGAAGAAGGTGCCTCGGCAATTTATACTCGCCCAACCGTTTTCCGGGCGCCGGGATTTCGAGCCAGGCCGTGTGAATTTAATTTCGGCTTAAATTGGAGATTTCGCTTATCTTGTTGTTTGATTTGATGTGAGGTTGGCCTAGTTAAATTGCAAAGGTTATGGGAGCGCTGATGGAGATTGGCTTGGAAAAGTGTTTTCCGGGGTCAAGTGGGTTTTGGGAAGATGTGCCTTTTTTGAATAACTTTTGAAAGGTTTTTTTTATTTACAATTTGGTATTTTGCTATGATAAAATAATAAAGCAACCAAATGTAAACCAATATTTAAAATTGGATAACGCTTAAGGGCTTTGGTATTTTCGGCAAAGTTATAGAGAAGAAATTCGCTACGAAATCGGTCTTTATTTTATTTTTTGTACTTTTTAATCGGGTTGATACTTTTTGGTGCCTTCGTATGCCCAAAGAAGTCATTTTGCATCATCATTAGTTTGTCCATATAATTTCCCATATAAATTTAGAAGCCTTCCATACAAAAATGATACATAACAAAATCAAAAATCTGTATCTTGTGAAGGATTTTTTTGATCGATTTGGTGTCTTCGGCAAAGTTGTAGGATAAGGCCGACGCAAATATTTAAAAAAGTTTTTGTCCCTCGGCCCTGGCCGAGGTCAAGGGGGGGGGCAAAAAAATATAAAAATTTAAATAACAAGCCATAGTCTTCACATTTAAATGAAAAAAGTGTTTTAAAATGCATTTTACACTAGTTCAGTTGTTTTGCAATCATTAATTTTCAAAAAATCTAAGATCTGACATAAACAAAAATTGTATCGAAAAAAAATATTGTGCATCGAAAATTTTCAAAAAATCTTACGATTTTTTAATAAACCCAAACATGCTAAAAATGATTTTAAACGCAGAAGAATGTATTTTGATTTGATTTCAGCTGGTTGCACTTGAATTTTCATTGAAATTTTGAAGTTTATTGTAAAAATATTTTTTTTGCCCCCTGATTTTTCGGGCCAATTTTGAAGGGGGGGTGACCAAAACTTTTAAAAATATTTGTACCAGCCTAAGGATTACACTTAAAAAATGATGAACGGTAAAAAAATAGCAGAAATTTCACTTTTTGTCACTTCATGCATTGCAATAAAACAATTTTATTTTTTTATTTTCTGATATGTCTTAGGGGCAGGGATGGAAAAATCGCAAAAAAAAAATCATTTTCGCTTGTGAGTTTTATACACCCACGAACGAGAGAGGAGGCAAATCACGCTAAAGAAAATCGCTTCCGAACTTCTCCAAAAAATCAATCTATTGATGATTTTTTTTGTGAATTTCCTTGTTAACACCACTTAAAATTATTTATATCGAAAGAGGAGAGCCGTGCTCTCTTCGAATTTTTTCTCTTGATGAACGTCCAAAGATTTTCTTTTGATGATGACTTTTTAGAAATTTCCAGAAAAGGCAATAACTCTTTGACCGAGTTATGATTTTTGAATCAAAAAATGTTCAACTTCATTGATGTAAAACCAAATTCGCAATCAAAGAGTACTTTTGTTAAATTTTGTTAAAGTGTACCGTTTCAAGTTAAAGCCATTTCAGGTTATTTTTTTTTTATATTCACAGTTATTAATTTTTTTTAAATGACCATGTTACCCACCCCCGAAAGAAATATTTTTGAAAAGCTGAGAAATTCTCTTTAAGTTTGCTATTTTTGAACTTATTTGAAACGACCATTAATTGCTAAGATTTTGCCATGCAATGGTTTAAAAACCGGAAAATTGATGTTTTTTAAGTCTCACCCAAAATACCCACCATTTTTTGATATTGATGTCTCAGCAACTACGAAAAATCATGCATGCATCAAAAAATTATAGTGTTTTGGTATCGGGATGATGTCAGTTATCCATTAAAATTATTATTTCATGAAAATTTCCCAAAAATACGTATTTTTTCTGTATTTTGAAAATGCATTTTTTTCGCTAACGAATCCAAAAATATATTGTTAGTGGAATATGGGTATCAAATGATCAGGTTTTTTCATACATTTCGGATATAATAACAAATTTTTTATAAAATACTCCAAATTTTCACAAAACTACGTTTTTTCGAAAAAAAAAATACTCAAAATTACAATTTTTACAATATGCGTATCAAACGATCGGGATTTTTTCATACATTTCGAATGTAATAACAACATTTTTAGAAAATACTCAAAATTTTCACAAAACTGCGTATTTTCGAAAAAAATACTAAAAATTTCAATTTTTACAATATGGGTATTAAACGATCGGGATTTTTTCATACATTTCGTATGTAACAACAACATTTTCAAGAAAATACTCTATTTTTTCACAAAACTACGTATTTTCGAATAAAATACTCAAAATTTCCGTTTTTACAATGTAAGTATCAAATGATCGGGATTTTTCATACATTTCAAATGTAATAACAATATTTTTTTTGAAAATACTTAAAATTTTCACAAAACTACGTATTTTTGTAAAACTCTTCAAAATTTCAGTTTTTACAATATGGGTATCAAATAATCAAATCATTTTTTTTTCAAAAATACGTAGTTTTGTGAAAATTTTGAGTATTTTTATTTTTTAATAACTTTCGAAATTTATGAAAAAATCCCGATCGTTTAATACCCACATTGTAAAAACGGAAATTTTTAGTATTATTTTCGAAAAAACGTAGTTTTGTGAAAAAAAATTGTGTCAAAAAAACGTAGTTTTGTGAAAATTTGGAGTATTTTCAAAAAAAATTGTTATTACATTCAAAATGTATTAAAAAAATCCCGATCGTTTGATACCAACATTGTGAAAACGGAAATTTTGAGTATTTTTTCGGAAATACGTAGTTTTGTGAAAATTTGGAGTATTTTCAAAAAATATTGTTATTACATTCGAAATGTATGAAAAAATCCCGATCGTTCGATACCCACATTGTAAAAACGGATATTTTGAGTATTTTATTCGAAAATACGTAGTTTTGTGAACATTTTGAGTATTTTCTAAAAATGTTAATATTACATTCGAAATGTATTAAAAAATCCCGATTGTTTGATACCTATACTGTAAAAATTGAAATTTGGAGTTTTTTTTTTTTTTTCAAAAAGACGTAGTTTTGTGGAAATTTTGAGGATTTTCTAAAAATGTTGTTATAACATCCAAAATGTATGAGAAAAACCTGATCATTTGATACCCATATTGCAATAACAATATATTTTTGGTTTCTTTACAGAAAAAAAAATGCTATTTCGAAATACAAGAAAAATACGTATTTTTGTGAAAAATTTCATGAAATAATAATTTTAATGGATAGTTGACATCATCCCGATTTTAAAACACTAAAATTTTTGATGTTTGCATGATTTTTCGTACGATTAAAGCCAATGTCTCCTATATAGCCAAAATCCCATAAGCTCTGTGCCTCGGTTATGCACGACTCGGTTTTGCATCCCCCATATGCGGTGCTAAACCGAGGCATGACTGTATTTTGAAATATTGAATATTTGGCCCTTTTGAAATGTTAGTTTTGATAAAAATGAAAATATTGTTTTTGAAAATATCGGAACATTCCACGAATGTTTCTTATTGTATCATTGAAAATCCGAGGAAAAACATCAATTTTCCTGTTTTTAAATCATTGCATGGCAATATCTCAGCAACTAAGGGTCATCTCAACAAAATTCAAAAGGCAAAATGTAGAGAATTTTCTCAGCTTTTCATTTTTTTTTTCGACTTGTCCTATAATTTAACAAATGAATAATTGCAAAAATTTTCAAAATTTCAACAAATTTTATCGTGTTTATTTTTTTTCAGTGTAGTCCTTATCCATACCTACAACTTTGCCCAGAACACCAAATCGATAAAAAAAATCCTTCAAAAGATTCAGATTTTTGAATTTTCATGTATCTTTTTTTGTATGGACAGCTGGCAAATTTGTATGGAAAATTATATTGACAAACTAATAAAAAAATGGCTTCATTGGGCATGCTGAAGGCACCAAAAAAGTTTCCGCCGGATTAAAAAATACTAAAAAAATTAAATGACTGAAATCTCTGAGAATTGCTCAGTTGAAAAAATATGTTTTTTAAATTTTTTTTTAATTTTTTTTTGTGAAAAAAAAGTTGAGTAAAAACTACTTAGCTGAAGACTCCAATTCGATCAGAAAATCCCTTCCCGAGGTACAGATTTTCAATTATTTACAAGCCATTTTTCAATACACCCAAAACTGGCAGCGCTAGTCCGAGAGAATGATGGTCTCGAGTCGAGAGAATAGTGGTACCATTCACGGACGCAGAGAACACAGCTCGAGATGGGTGATAGAACTATTCTCTCGAGGTTCATTTGCAAAAAAAGTTCATCCGTCAAATAAAAAACCAAAAGTGTCGACAACGGGAGTCGAACCAGAGACCTTAGACAAACCAATCCAATGACTTAGCTGCCTCGGCCACCACAGCTTGGTGACCATGGAGAAGTCAGAAGTCGATGTATGACACTTGTTGGAGATTTATTGATTCAACTAACGAATGAACACATTCGTTATGATGGTGTGAGTTGGTACCATTATTCTATCGATTTTGGCACTGAGCCCTCAATAAATTTTGAGAGAACGATTATCTCGATTCTGAATTTTGGGTGTAGACAGCTGCCAAAATAGGATCATAACTAAACCTTCTATGATGGGGTGGTCTAAGATTTCAAAAAAGTATCCACGTAGTTTATGGATGGTCCCTAAAATGAAGAGTATGGCAGAAATTTAATGGCAACAAAACTAAACTAGTCCCAAACATCAGAAGGCTTCACAATGATTCCTTCTGCTGTCAAACATCTGGTCCATTTGTTTCCACACCGATGACAGCGCCTTACTCACTCACAATCCATCAACTCGCTCACCCACGCTCCGTCTTTCCTTTCTACTGTCTTGGCATGTTGACAGCCAATTCCTCAGCAAACCAACCAAAATTTCATCAAGAAGCTCAAACAACCCCTCTCCATTCCCGGCCACCATCCGTAATGAAAGACTTCCTGACGAGGTTTGCTGACGCGTTTGTCTATTCCCTCGTTTGCGGCGAAAGATCGAACAACTGCCGCTCAACTTTTTGATAATGAACCACCCACCCACGGAAGCTTCTTTTCAAACTCCGGAAAAGTCCTGAAAGCAGAGAAATCATCATCCCCTAATATCGCCCTAATGAGGCTTTAACTAATTTCCCTGTCCTTATCTTCATCTAAATGCGCTCCCATTCAATTCAGAGAAACAAGTGGATACAATTTGGGAAAATGTAAAATTGCTCTCGTTTGCCTTCGTCCCATCCCAAAGTGGGGGCTCACTTTGAGAAAAGCGTTTTTCCAAGACTCATCGCCAAGGCGCTCGCACACACGGATTCACAGATAGATGTGGAGAAAGTGGAAAACAGCCATTATTTTGCCGTTACAAGCAAGAGCTAGAGAGATTGGAACGGTGGGTGCAGTGGTCTTCAATTTCGAATTATGTTTTTAATTAGTTTTAGTTTGGCTCAAAGTCATGCGATTTTTGTATAAAACAAGATAATAGTTTGAGTGTCACAAATTAAAAAAAAACTCACACACTTTGAAAAGCACTGCCCCAGCCTGACCTCCTCGAAACGAATCCCACACTCGTCTTTTTCGGAAAATTTTCCAGACTACTTCTATCGGTCTTGCTGTCTCTGTTCTGTTGAATCCGCTACAAAGCAGAGTTTTCCGAGTTTGCTCCACCCCCTCCACCCACGTGTCCTTCCCATGGCGAACCAACCAGCGAACATCCGCACGACTGACTGATGCTAACTTTTCACACGATAATGATCGCCCCCAAACTCTCAACCGTTTGGCGAAAAAGCAAAATGGCTCATCCGTGTGTTTTTCCCACACACACACACACACACACACACACACACACACACACACACACACACACACACACACACACACACACACACACACACACACACACACACACACACCGTCAAACGAATGCAAACACCAAACGCACACACAAATGAAATTGAGATCGAGAGCTTTCGAAGGAGAAAAAAAAGTGGCTGAATGGAAAAATTCGGCCCCGAAACCGTTGAGCCAACCCAAGTGGATGTTGTGTTTACATTTGTTTGCCAGCCAGCAAATTTTCCGTTTGTTTGTAAGTGTATTGACTGTACCAATTGTGTGATTCGTTTTCAGGAAAATTGAAATAAGGCTGGGGGGAAATTAGGAGGTGGTAAAGTGCCCAGAGGGCCAACAATTTGCAAACACCAAACATGGTAATTAGTTAATTCAAGCAAACAATGAAAATCATCGGTGGAATTTTGTAGTCAGATAATCTTTTTGATAGAAATTTTGAAAGCATTGGTAACCAAATGATCTGATTTAGAAACAATTAGACAACACTGAAAGGTATCTTTTTTTGCGAATAACAAATGGGGTTAATAATGGTTTCACGATTGGCTGTAGTATAGTTTTATTGTATTTATCACTTTTGTTTGCAAATAGCTAATTGATTAAGTTACCGCGTTGAATTTAAGATTTAAATTCAGCCATGTTCTAACTGACACAGCCATTCCTCAAAGTTCCATTTGTCACAGTACCAGAATGTAGTTGTTTTGTGAAAGAAGGGTAAATTTAATTTATTTTTTATAAGAAAAATGAAATCCATAAAGATTTGCTCTTTTTTTGTACCTCCAAATCATCAAATCATATAAAAAAGTATGTTAAATCTCGATTGGTTCAATTATTCTTGTAAAATTTCACCTAAAAGAAGTGTGATTCTCTTTGTTTCATTATCCTTGTAAAATAAACCTATCTTTTTGATATCTTTGAATCTTATAAAAATCATAAGTGAACCAGGAATTTTATGATTTTTGCACATTTGATGTTAATGTTACGTTATTTCTCCAAGTCAAACCACAACAATAAAAAAAAGTCGACAAATTTGTACATTGCAAGCTAAAAAAAGATGCCAGAAATGTAAGAATAACGAATGAGAAGCCTTTCAGGTCACATAAAAAGATATAGAGCAATTCTATACCAAAACCGGTAATGGATTTTATTTGTATTTTTTGATTTGGCTCAAATTTTGTGGGGGCCTTCCCTATGACCAAATAAGCTATTTTGTGTCAATGGTTCACCCATACAAGTCTTCATACAATTTTGGCTGCTGTCCGTACAAAAATGGTATGTAAATATTCTAACAGCTGTAACTTTTGAGTGAATTTTCTGATCAATTTGGTGTCTTCGGCAAAGTTGTAGGTATTGTTGAGGACTTTTGAGAAAAAAATAGGTACACGGAAAAAAAATTAGCAGATTTTTTAATCAACTTTTTTTTCTCTAAAACTCAATTTCTCAAAATATTTGTTTTTTGATTTTCGAGTTTTTTTTATATGTTTTAGGGGACAAAAATCCGCAACTTTTGAGCTATAGAGAAACATGGTAAAAAAATCTGCCGCCGAGTTATGAATTTTAAAAAAAATAGTGATTTTTTGGCCCCCACAAAGTTTGAGCTAAATCAAAAAATACAAAAAATAAAAATGGTCGAAATCGGCCGCTTTTGTAGAGAGTTGCTCCATAACAAAATAAAAAATGCAATGTTCGATGGCAAAATCGCATGCAAAAGCATGCACATCACATTCGTCAAAAAGATACAACAAAACAAGCACATTTTTTGTTCAGGACTGCATGGCGCCGTAGCCCGCAGAATAAACGCATAGAAGCAATTTTCTGAGATTTCGGTCATTTTTTTTTTATTTTTTAATCCGACTGATGCCTTTGGTATGCCCAAAGAAGCCATTTTGCATAATTAGTTTGTCCATATAAATTCCATAGAAATTTGGCAGATGTCCATACAAACATGATTTATGAAAGTTCAAAAATCTGTACCTTTTGAAGGAATTTTTTGATCGATTTGATGTCTTCGGAAAAGTTGTAGATATCAATAAAGACTACACTGAAAAATATGATACATGGTAAGCTTTATTTGGTGATTTTTTGTCACTAAAACTTGTTTTGCAAAAAAACACTATTTTATTTTTTATATGTTTTAAGGGAAAGAAGAATATTAGTCGCAAAAAATGTTTCGATGTAAAATCAAATATGGGTCATTCCATCTCAACTGTGCACGAAAAAGTGCAAATTTGAAAATTACCCTCTCCGATCCTGCTCAAATTTGGCAGAGCTCTTGATACTATCAAAACATGTAAGAATCCCGAATTTCATCCAAATCGGACCACCCCCTCCATTTTTGTACCTCCCCAAAAAATCGACTTTTTGGCGATTTTTGACCAAACCTCCTAGTTTCAAACGGCGATAGCTCAGGAACCACAAATCTTAGAGGGTTGGTCTTAGACTCAATTTTGAAGGAAATTGGACGTAGAATCCATTTCCGTGATCAAAATTTAGATTAATTTATTTTTTCTACCTGTATTGCGCAATTGAAAAATTTAAACGGCCGTATCTCAAAACACCCCAACTTATTTTTTTTATTTGACCTCACCATCGTGTTCCCGGCCAATTTTACATAAGAATCACTTATCGACAGAAATGAATATGTTTTGTTCCAGAGATATCGAATTTTAAAGTTTTGTGTTTTCGAGATTACCTACATTAGCTTCATTCGCCGCATCTGCTAGAAGCACACAGGCGGGCTGATCAATAACTGCTACCTGGTGTTCTGGGAGATAGTTTATTTAATTTATCTTTTTATAATTTTACGCAAATATTTATTCAAATGGCTAATAGGGGAAATTCTCGTATGTTTGGCAGGTTAAGTCAAAAAGCCGTAATTGCCAATAGTAAACAAAGCCTATTTTGCATCGGTATCCGACCTACTTACGAAAAAACAAATTTCAAAAATGCTTAAGATTGTTCATCAACTCGTCTCTCAAGTGCCCCAAACTGAAAAAAATGAAATTTTGTTACAATTGGGAGAAAAACAAATATTAGTGTCGGAGGTCACGGTGGCTCTTACGGCTTTTTGAAAACTCACCCGAGATTTTCACTATTTAAACAACAAATTTTGCAAAACTTTTGATAGAAACTTGCTTGTTCACTTCTTTCTTATTGAGCTATTTATCACTCGATTTCAGTTGAAAACGCTTTTAATCAGCTGTAATTGAATGCCAAAGCGCTGATATGGCAACATTAGAAGAACGCTGGAATTAGATGCTGTTCCCCTACCTTGATCAATCTATTTTTGTGAAAAAAATATTTATTGGGTTATTTTGAATGCACCGTTTATTTATGTGTTGCTAACCGTTTTAGATGGCCTCGGAGGTCCATGACTAGGGCCTTTATCATGGGCGGTAGCAAAATAGTACCATTCAGCAAAAACCCCAAAACCTGCTTTATTATTATTATTATTATAGTTTATTATTGACACTTTACCATAATTTGGCAAATCTCATTTATGGGTTAAAAGATTGATCATATTAAATCAATTTTTATATTGTGAGCCAGCTCCATTTGATTAAAAGATGATTTTGGTCAAGGTACATTTTATTTAAAAAAAAACCTTTATACGTGAGGACAGCAGCCGTATTGTGTTCCAAGAATCCAAGAATGACAGAAGAAAAAAAACACTGTTGTTCGGACGATGTCGAAATCATCGCAACAAAATTTGGGGAATTAGCCGCTTTGCAGCAAATCAAACTTTGTGATTTTCTTACATTTTTCAGTTTTATACTTTACAGAAATCCTTTTCCTACTCCTTGTGATCGTCCTTCACTAGAGTACAACAAATCAACAAATTTTATTCATTTTAATTCATATTTTTAACTCAATAATGTACCGTGCACTTATTGTTCAGTGTTACTAACAAGATTAATTGCATTTTGCATCGGAATCTAATTCTGCCCTTTACTGTGTGTCGTTATTGCTCTGTCCTGTGGGTTAGCACAGAAATCCACTTCATTCATTGTTTTTAACAGATAAACATTCGCGATTAAACTCCAGTTTCCTACAGTGTTATACAATTAAAATTTGCCCAATTTGATAAAGATTATTTATGATGAAATATTATTTCAATAAATGACCAGGTAGCAGTTATTGATCAGCCCGCTTGTGTGCTTCTAGCAGATGCGGCGAATGAAGCTAATGTAGGTAATCTCTAAAACACAAAACTTTAAAATTCGATATCTCTGGAACAAAACATATTCATTTCTGTCGATAAGTGATTCTTATGTAAAATTGGCCGGGGAACACGATGGTGAGGTCAAATAAAAAAAATAAGTTGGGGTGTTTTGAGATACGGCCGTTTAAAGTTTTCAATTGTGCAATACAGGTAGAAAAAATAAATTAATCTAAATTTTGATCACGGAAATGGATTCTACGTCCAATTTCCTTCAAAATTGAGTCTAAGACCGACCCTCTAAGATTTGTGGTTCCTGAGTTATCGTCGTTTCAAACTAGGAGGTTTGGTCAAAAATCGTCAAAAAGTCGATTTTTTGGGGAGGTACAAAAATGGAGGGGGTGGTCCGATTTGGATGAAATTCGGGATTCTTGCATGTTTTGATAGTATCAACAGCCCTGCCAAATTTGAGCAGGATCGGAGAGGGTAATTTTCAAATGCTGTTCCGCTTCAGATGGAATGACCCATATGCAAACTTTAGTACCCATGTTGGACTGGGTAGCGTGCTACTTTTTTTGAAATAAAAAGTGTGCTGATTGTCCCGCAGTAGAAGACTCAAGTAGAAAAAGTGTGCTAATTGCTAGGATCTCAAGCTGGAACAACAGAAGTTGAGGTCAAACCAACAGCATTTTGGATTTTGGATTTTGGATCTAAAGCAATCATCTCAGCGTCCTTCCTTAACCTGATAAAAAGCGTCATACTAACAGGCTACTGTTTCCAATAAATTACAAATTACAATTACAGTTACAAATTAGTTCACAGTTGAGCGGATTTATTTAAATTGGGTATTGAAGTTCTTTTTAAAATATTTAATATAAAAAAATATAAATATAAAAAATAGGTTGAAAAATATAGTAATTAATTAAGGATATCTTCAAAAACAGGGGCATTATTGTTTCATGCAACTCAACATTTTATTTAAAAAATCATGCTTGTTCTATTTATTTAGTAATTAAAAGTTATTTATGTTTATAGGAACATAATTTAAGAAATCAAAGCTGCACGCATATAGTTAAAAAATACAAACAATGGTTATATTAAATAATGAAGGGAAACACCTGTTTTAATAGAAGACTGTTAATTCAGGATGATTAATTCAGGATAACATAACTAAATTATAATAAAACTTTATTATGGAAGAACAACGTTGAACTGAACACATATAAACGCCCAAGAAACAGTCAAGTAAAACCCGGAACACAGCGGTAAAAAAAATAAGTTTAAAATTTAACCTTAATTTAAGGACCCAATTGCTTTAAAATTCCAAATATCAAAACGCAGAATTTCAAAATTAAATAGACAGCTTTGGTTTTTGCTCGAAATGAAGAATTATTAAATATTCTTACAGCTTAATTAAAAAATATAAAAAATTCACCACCAGCTCAAAAAATGTTCAACGCAAAAAATTTTAAATTTGTAAAATAACCAATCTAAAAATACAAATATTTAAAAAAAACAACAAACTATTTTCAAATTGAGGAGTTTAAGAAAATAAATCAGATATTTAACACACTTAAATATGAAAATATTTTTATAAAAAACATCAATAAACCACTAATTCAAAGCTTCAAAAAATATAATACAATCATATTTTTTTGTCTTTAAATTCAAAATATGAAATTTAAAGTTGAAAAATTAAAAAAAAACATCAAAAATTCAAATATGACAAAATTAAAAATTAAAGAAATTAACAAGTTTGCGATTTTGGCATACTGTCAAACACGAAAAAGTGCGAGTGTGGTTGTCTAAAGGTGGTGCTAGACTATGATAAACAATCAATCTCGCATTTTTTCATGTAGGACAATTAGCCAAACTCGCAAACGAGACAAAATGTACACAAGCTGACGTTCCGCGTTGGCGAACAAAAAACGCAGACGAACTGGCAAAATAGGCGAGTTTGTTTGCCGTAATCAAATACCTCCTTAAAACCTCATCTCGACGTCGTCGTGCTATCTTGTCGCACCCGCCATTTCGACGTTCCGAGAAAAACGCGTTTTAATGTTTGACCTTGGATATACAAAAACGAGAGCACGCAATGTAAACAATAACAAACACGTTTTGTTTGGCTGACCATTCTGTGCATTGTCCTAAAGTTTGGTTGAAGTTGGTAGCTGGAGTCCCGAGTTATAATTATAAATGTTTACGGTAGTCTAGCTTGCACGTGCGACAAACGCATCCTGACTTTCCTGGCCTGAAATCCCTTTGGCCTTTTGTCGCACTTACATCAATTTTCATGGAGTGACAAGATAGCACGACAAGATTGAAACTACTTTCATATGTAAAGTGACAAAAATGCACGGAGTTTTTTCGGTTTTTGTAGAATATCTCAGGATTGAAATCGAATTTTGGGGATCTGTGACGGTCAAAAGGTGAGGCATTGTGAGCTACACAATATGGCGTTCTTAACTCAATTTGGCCCAAAATGCACGTACGACAAGTTAGCACGATGGCGACGATCTATGGTTGCATTAGTTGAAATTCGACTAAATATTATCAAATCTTTTTTGTTCATCCCGAGCAGACGGAAATAACGTGGGAATAACATTTTTTGTTATTTGAAAATACTAGGCCAATAACATTTCATGTTATTTATAACAATATTTGTTATTCGCCATTATGATTTTTTTGTTATTGGATTGTTATTGTAATAACAGACTAATAACATTTTGCGTTATTCTTCGAACAAATCTTTGTTATTATTTTTTGTTATTTTAACAACTAATCCGATCATCCCAATAACAATTGGAGTTATTCTTCCATAACAAAAAATGTTATTCCCAAGTTGTTTTGACTTTCAACCAATATCATACCAATAACAACATTTGTTATGATAACATAAACTGTTATTAAGCTCTTATGCAAAAATGGATTTTACAAGAATATTCCATAACATTTTTTGTTATTTTAACAGTATTTGTTATTGAAATGGCATGAATTTTGTTATTACCGTCTGCCCGGGATGTCATATAAATTGGTAGCACCGTTACAGATAGAATTAATTCAATGTCAATTTGTTGCAGAAAAGTACGTGAGCGCTCTGCTGCCAATTTTGTAAAGAATTTTGGAGGACGGGAATAGACGTTATATAAAATGTTGTTGTCGCCAAATTCAATTTGTAGCATGATTAATAATTCTACCAAATTTACATTGAAAATGTTTCTATTAAAAATACTTGCAGTCCGTTTCGGATTCAAACTCATTTTCAATGAGAAAAACATGTCAAAACATGGTCGCCATTTTGAAAATTTAGCTAAGTTCAATCATACATAAATACCGAAATCTTTTCTCAAATTTTTGTAATAAGATATTATCATTTTTGGATTTGTACGTTAAACAGTCTAAAAATCATAAACAAATGGGAAATCTACTACGAAATCGTTTTTTTTTTATTTGAATGTTTGCATTTTTTAATCTGGTTGACACTTTTTAGGCGTCTTCGGTATGCCCAAAGAAGTCATTTTCCATTATTAGTCTGTCCATACAATTTTCCCTACAAATTTGGCAGCTGTCCATACAAAAATGATGCATGAAAATTCAAAAAAAATGTCTTTTGAAGGATTTTTTGATCAATTTGGTGTCTTCGGCCAAGTTGTAGGTATGGATAAGGACTACACTGAAATAGAATAATACAAGGTAAACAATTTTTGGTGATTTTGAATTTCACTTGTTGCCACTAAAACTTGATTTGCAAAAAAAAGCTTTTTTATTTTGTGATATGTTTTATTGGACACTAAATGCCAACTTTTCAGAAATTTCCAGAATGTGCAAAAAATCTTTTACCGAGTTGTGCATTTTTCAAGTTTTGAGTTATGATTTATTGAATCAATACTGATTTTATAAAAAAACGAAATGTTGGTTGCAATTTTTTTTCGTATGTGAAATCGAATTTGCAAGCAGAAAGTACTTTAGTGAAATTATAAAAAGTGCACCGTTTTCAAGTTCTAGCCATTTTAAGGAAAGTTTTTTGAAAATAATCGCAGTTATTCATTTATTAAAATAAGTGCCCATGTTTGACCAGTTTTGAAAAAAATATTTTCGAAAAGCTGAGAGAGTCCTCTATATTTTTCCTTTTTGAACTTTGTTGATACTGCCCTTAGAGAGCCCTGCTGAGATATTGCCATGCAAAGATTTAAAAATGGAAAAATGGATGTTTCTTAAGTCTCACCCAAACAACCCTCCATTTTCTAATCTCGATATCTCAGCAACTAATGGTTCGATTTTCAATAATTAAATATGAAACATTCGTGAAATTTTACGATCTTTTCGAAAACAATATTTTTCATTTCATATAGACTATCATTTCAAAAGGGCCAAACAACCATCATTACGTCATTTTTAAATGTTAGTCTTGATTTAAAAATAATGAAAATCGCATTTTTTTTGGGACCACCGTGCTATTTCTATTACAGTCTTATTGGAATTTCATGTAAACTGTAACAGGAATTGCAAGCACCGGGTCCAGACTGTTAAAATGGGTTCTTCAATCGGACTCAGAAATATTCTGGTGGTAATAATCAGAACCTTTTTTTTTTTTTGTTTGGCACTTAGGGTGGCCTACGCCGTGTTAGGGTGGTCCTTTAAAATGAAAGATTTCGTCGATTTTCGCAAAAAACACATTTTTTTTCTCGTGCGAAAACTTCAAATGCTGTTGAACAGAAAGTCTTGGGACCATAGTGCCTTTGTTGTGATATTTGGATTCCGTGATGCGATATTAAAAAAATAAAAACTGACTTTTTCGACGCGCCGAGTGCAAAAATCATGAAAAAGAGGAAAATTAACTTTTTTACGGAAAGTTTCGATAGAGACCGTCCATGCTCACTCCAAAAACAAAGTAAGAAAAATTGAAGTCAAATCTTTTAAATGTTTGCTTTAAGTTCAAGTTCATAAGATTAGTTCGATTACATCATTTCTCATCATTTTCATCCACTAAGATAGAAAGCATTATTGTACCAGCCATCCCGGCGGATTTCCCAACGCCTTCTTCCACCCCTAGCCCTAGCCCAGTTCGACTTCATTAAATCAATTTCTGTCCGGATACCTTCACCCTCGTTTGCCGTTTCCATTTTTGACAGTTCTGATACCCGGCGAGTTCCAGCAGACTTTCCTGCTTTCGAGTGAGTCGAGAGTTCAGCCCATTCAAAAGTCAGATCCGATTGGCAGTTCTGGCAGCTGATCGGTGGAAAACGAGCTTCGCCGAGAACGAGCTGCCACCATCTCCCCCTTAAGGGAAACATAAATCTGCAAAGTATGTGCTTTAATAAGGCTTATGGATGGCCTGGGTCTCTGCCGAGGGTTTTCAAAAAGGCGGGCTCTGGCAGCATAAGAAGCTGGAATCTTATTTCCATGGCAGGGCTTTTTCCGAGTTTAAGACGGTACACACCAATGGCAGGTTTAGAGCGAAATTTCGTGCTTTGTGAAGGTACGGTGGGATTAAAGAAACTGAAGATTCTAAATAATGCAGACTTTTAAAATCTTAAAAAAAATTGATAAGTTGTTTTACTTTAAATTTGAAAATACCTTAATTTTACTAAATTTGAGAAAAATGCAAGCATTCAACCCCACCCTGGCCACGACCTGGCACGTGCTCCAACCGCCGGCAGACTCAACCCCCGGGTTTGGAGAACTGCACCGCCGTGGCACAGCAGCCCAAACAGGCGTTAGCTCAGACAGTTATGATGGGTATGTTGTGTTATTTGAAAGCCGCTGCCGCCGCTGCTCTGGGGAGCTGGAGAATTATGAAAATAGGATTTCCTCGAGGCGTTTCCGTTCTCGTTTTTACATTTTTTCCACACTTTTTTGCTGTGTAAGTGTAATCCATTGAGGGGTGGGTGGCGAGACCTACTTCAACGACTTCAACCCTAAAGCGGGGCTCTGCAGTGTTGCGAGTTTCTTCGAACTTTTTTCCGAAGCTTTCCTTCCCCTTTATTTGATTAGGGATTAGAGGAGAAGAAACGCGGCTGGCTGGCTGCTCGCAACCAGTATTGACAGCGTAAATTTAATTTAATGAATATCAGAAAGTTGGTCGTACTTTTTTCTTCTCTTCATCTCGATTTGCTGGTCTCAAAGTTGGTCCTTTGGGGACCTTACACATGAGCGAGCGAGCGAGCGAGCGAACAGGGTGCGCGCGGGTAAGTTTGCGCTGAACCTTGTCGAGTGTTGAAAGTAGCGGAATTTAATTACACTTTGCCAACTAGTTTACTCTGGGGAGACAGGGCTGAACTTTGCAATCGAACGAAGGTTCTTTGAGCTGGTTGATTGTTCAGCAAGACCAGCTTGGTAGGATTCAGTGTCATGTGACAGTTGAAACAAGGTGTAACATTTGTATTATAAAAATATTTCGTCGATTTTCGCAAAAAACACTTTTTTTTCTCGTGCGAATACTTCAAATGCTGTTGAACAGAAAGTCTTGGGATTAAAGTGCCTTTGTTGTGACGCGCCGACCGTAAAAACCACGAAAAAGGGGAAAATTTACTTTTTTACGGAAAGTTTCGATAGAGACCGTCCATGCTCACTCAAAAAAAGTAAGAAAAATTGAAGTCAACTCTTTTAAATGCTTGCTTCAAGTTCAAGTTTATAAGATTAGTCCTATTACATCATTTCTCATAATTTTCATCCACTAAGTTAGAAAGCATTATTGTACCAGCCATCCCAGCGGATTTACGAACGCCTTCCTCCACCCCTAGCCCTAGCCCAGTTCGACTTCATTAAATCAATTTCTGTCCGGATACCTTCACCCTCGTTTGCCGTTTCCATTTTTGACAGTTCTGATACCCGGCGAGTTCCAGCAGACTTTCCTCCTTTCGAGTGAGTCGAGAGTTCAGCCCATTCAAAAGTCAGATCCGATTGGCAGTTCTGGCAGCTGATCGGTGGAAAACGAGCTTCGCCGAGAACGAGCTGCCACCATCTCCCCCTTAAGGGAAACATAAATCTGCAAAGTATGTGCTTTAATAAGGCTTATGGATGGCCTGGGTCTCTGCCGAGGGTTTTCAAAAAGGCGGGCTCTGGCAGCATAAGAAGCTGGAATCTTATTTCCATGGCAGGGCTTTTTCCGAGTGTAAGACGGTACACACCAATGGCAGGTTTAGAGCGAAATTTCGTGCTTTGTGAAGGTACGGTGGGATTAAGGAAACTGGAGATTCAAAATAATGCAGACTTTTAAATCTTAAAAAAAATTGATAAGTTGTTTTACTTCAAATTTCAAAATACCTTAATTTTACTAAATTTGAGAAAAAAAATTCAGGCATTCAACCCCACCCTGGCCACGACCTGGCACGTGCTCCAACCGCCGGCAGACTCCACCCCCGGGTTTGGAGAACTGCACCGCAGTGGAACAGCAGCCCAAACAGGCGTTAGCTCAGACAGTTATGATGGGTATGTTGTGTTATTTGAAAGCCGCTGCCGCCGCTGCTCTGGGGAGCTGGAGAATTATGAAAATAGGATTTCCTCGAGGCGTTTCCGTTCTCGTTTTTACATTTTTTCCACACTTTTTTGCTGTGTGAGTGTAATCCATTGAGGGGTGGGTGGCGAGACCTACTTCAACGACTTCAACCCTAAAACGGGGCTCTGCAGTGTTGCGGGTTTCTTCGAACTTTTTTTCGAAGCTCTCCTTCCCCTTTATTTGATTAGGGATTAGAGGAGAAGAAACGCGGCTGGCTGGCTGCTCGAAACCAGTATTGACAGCGTAAATTTAATTTAATGAATATCTGAAAGTTGGTCGTACTTTTTTCTTCTCTTCATCTCGATTTGCTGGTCTCAAAGTTGGTCCTTTGGGGACCTTACACATGAGCGAGCGAGCGAGCGAGCGAACAGGGTGCGCGCGGGTAAGTTTGCGCTGAACCTTGTCGAGTGTTGAAAGTAGCGGAATTTAATTACACTTTGCCAACTAGTTTACTCTGGGGAGACGGGGCTGAACTTTGCAATCGAACGTACGTTCTTCGAGCTGGTTGAGTGTTCAGCAAGACCAGCTTGGTAGGATTCAGTGTCATGTGACAGTTGAAACAAGGTGTAACATTTGTATTATAAAAATATAAAAAATGAAGAATAGATAAAACCAAAATGACTAAATTTTTTATTCTTCTATTACTCAGTTTGAAACAAATGTGTGTCCAATCTAAATTTCACTCATTTTTTCGAGGTAAGATGTTGTCAAAAAGATTTTATTTAAAAAAAATCCAAGTAAAACATTGTTTAAATTTGGAAGCTGTAATTTTGGTGACCGAGCCAAGTAGCCCAGTGGTAACGCTTTTGCCTCGTAAGCGGTAGATCGGGGTTCAAATCCCGGCTAGGACCGATACAACTGGTGATCTTTTCCCTTCTGGAATCGATTGCTTAGTAAAGGAAAGGTAGTGTATCGTCACAAACTGGACCTTATCACGACACCTTAGGGAGGCGACCTATGGAATGTTAACATTAACCTTAACATGTTAACATTAAGTTGAGAATGAAACTGCCACTGAATCCGCTTTGTAAATGCCGGCCCCGATACTCTTCAAGGGTGTTCCCCTCATGAACTGGGAAAGATTTGCTACTTGTAATTTTGGAAGATAGAATATTACCTGGGTAATTCTCCAACAAATCACACGAAATCGGAAAAACTTGCCCCAACCCCTCTTTGATTTTCGTAAAACTTTGCTCTAAGGGGTAATTTTGGTTCCTGATCACGAATTCAAGGTCCATTTTTCGATATCTCGTGACGGTGGGGCGGTACGACCCCTTTCATTTTTCTGTTTTTTTTTTTACTAAAACACGTTTTTCAGTGATTTGTAGCTCGCAACCGTGAAATGATAGAAATTTGGTGTTAAAAGGACTTTTATGTACATATAGACGCCCGATTTGATGGCGTACTCGAAATTCCGAAAAAAACGTATTTTTTCATCTGCCATTACTCGTTACTTAACTGTCAAAAATCGTTAGACATGTCGTTTCATGGAAAATTTGAATTTTGAAATAACCCAGAAGGGTCATTTTTTCATTTAGAACAAAATTTTTCATTTTAAAATTACTTGTTTTTTCTAACATTGCAGGGTTACATTTTAGAGTGTACCAATGTTCTACAAAGTTTTGGAGCAGACAAAAACAAAAAATTTGATATGTAGACATAAGGGTAGTATTCTTCACAAGTTATCTGAATTTTACAAAAAAGTTTTTTATCAAAAAGTTATGATTTTGACCTTTTTTAACCAGTTTTTCGAATTTTTAACCCCTAAAACATAATCAAGTGCTTTTGAAAGTATTTTTTTTCGGAAAGTTCAGCTAATTTTGCATAAGAATGACCCCTTGGACGATTGTTGTGGCTTGTGCACTGCTTGTATGTGGGAATTTTTCAAAAATAAAAAAAACCGGATGCACTCACTCATCACAAAAATATTAAAAAAATAAATAAATAAAGATTCTCGCAATGCACTAGTCACAACAATCGTCTAAGAGGTCATTCTTGTGCAAAATTAGCTGAACTTTCCGAAAAAAATACTTTCAAACGCACACGATTGACTTTTAGGGGTTCAAAAAATGGTCAAAATCATAACTTTTTCAACAAACTTTTTTTGTAAAATTCTGAAAACTCGTGAAGAATACATGCAAACCCCTCATGTCTACATATCAAAATTTTTGTTTTTGTCTGCTCTACAACTTTGTAAAACATTGTTACACTCTAAAATGTAACCCTGCAAAGTTTGAAAAAAACACGTAATTTTAAAATGAAAAATTTTGTTCTTAATGAAAAAAACCCTTCTGGGTTATTTCAGAATCGAAAAAGACATTAGATTTCCCATTAAATGACATGTCTCACGATTTTTGACAGTTGAGTAACGGGGAATGGCAGAAATTTTAAAACTTTTTTTTTTATGAAAGATACGTTTTTTCGGAATTTTGAGAATGCCATCAAATCGGGCGTCTACATTTACACAAAAGTCCTTTTGACACCAAATTTCTATCTCTTCACGGTTGCGAGCTACAAATTTCTGAAAAACGTGTCTTAGTAAAAAATCAGAAAAATTAAAGGGGTCGTACCGCCCCACCGTCACGAAGTATCGAAAAATGGACCTCGGATTCGTGATCAGGAACCAAAATAACCCCTTAGAGCAAAGTTTTACGCAAATCGAAGAGGGGTCGAGGTAACTGCTTAAAAAGTGATATTACACCAGAAAATGAGTAAAATTACATATTTTTTCTGACATAAAAGATGTACCCCTTCTCAGATGTAATGTTAACATATATTTTTTTCGACTATGTGCTTAATGTTATTTGTTTTGTTAAACAAATGCAACGCAAATGCAAAAGGATTATGATTTGATTTCATCTGAAAAGTTTCCAACATTGAAGCAATAAAAAGCATTAAAAAAATTTCCAAACAATATACATTATTGCAATAATCAGTCGTCGGTAATATTTATCATGTCGTTTAACATTTAAAAAGAGAAAATAAAATCTTAATGCTTCCGAATTTCTTTAAAAATATAAGTAAAATTAGCTAGATTTAATAAGAAATTTTTGTTACACGATGTTTAACTTATATCAGGCCTGCCCAACGTCCGGCCCGCGACGGCTTTTCAAAATAGTTCTATGACCGGCCCTAAAGGCTGTTTATGAAATACTCAATAAATACATTGAGTGTAAAAATTTAAGATATAAACTTGATAATCTCAAATTTTCAGATATTATAACAAAACATTTATTTATTTTATTTTTGCTTTAACGCCAAGGCAATGCAGTAGAGCGAATATATTTTTTTTTTTTTGCTTTAACATAGAATGCGGCTAATTTAAAGTTTTTTTTGGGTATTGCCTTTGTATATTTTTAAATGATTTTTTTTTTACATTTTAATATTCTTTATGTTTGAATTTAATTCTTATCATTTATATATTTAATAAACTTAATAAATGTGCGTAAGGATTACTAAAAGACACTAAATTTAAATTTGGCTGTTTTTACCTTCTTATTGAATTGTTACATTTTTAAAGATTTTGATTAAAATTTGGCATTCTTAAATGAGTAAGCAAAAATAATGTATTTTTTTAGAACAACTTTTCAATGATGGCAAATTAATTATATCGCTTAAAATATTTTTAAAATATTAAAATATGTTTTAAAATGTGTAAAGAAATTAGCTGGCAATTTTTTTTATAAACTTCAATTATTTCTTAGAAATTATACGAAAGACGAATTAAAAACTATCAGATAAATATTTGTCTACCCTTCTTTTAATATCTTGTCTTTAAAAACATTTAGAAATGTTTTTTTAAATATTTGAATAAAGGTGCACAACAACTCAAAAAATGTGTTTTCGTAAAGAAAATTTGAATCCATATTTTGTTTCAATAACTTTAATCTTGTCTCGTTGATTTTTCAAACTACGCAACGACGATTTTTTTTAGTTCATGATATCAGGGTATTTAATTTTAATCAATAAAAACAATTTAATCAAAATTTTAACCAAAACTAAAGAAAATTAAATAAATCTTTGAAAGTTATCTCTTTTTTCTTTCTTAAAATCAAGATGTATGAATCTTATTTGCAACATTATTTTATTTACTTGTTTTCTTAAAAAAGCTAATAAAATAAATTTTATGAAAAAAAGTTTACTTTTTTAACTTTTACCAACATTAGTACCGGCCCGCCACTGCTTCAGAAAAATCAGATCTGGCCCATAAGGCCTAGGGGAACCTCGGTTTGCCTGATTCTGAGAACTTTTTTGTTTTATGAAACACCCTAATATATACTTTCAGTTCTTCTCTTTGTTTTGAATTTATAGTTTAATTTTTGAAAGAACTTTCGGATGAACGATTAAAAAATTCATTAGAATTCATCGTTTGGAGCCATTGAAAGAAATACATTTTTTTTTATATTAACAATATTTCCCATCCCAACGTTTAAAGTAATTAAGTAATTAATGTAATTAATCATTTTGACTTAGTAAAAAAAACGAAACTATTGGCACTACGCCCCCCGGGGCATGGCCTTCCTCTAACGTGGGATTTCTGCTCCAGCGCCTCTGACGAGACAGGAGAAACCGGGACCGACGTTTTACTTCACCATCCGATAGAAGCTCAGTGGATAAGGCGGGAATCGAACCCGCGTCTCATAGCATCATCGGGATCGGCAGCCGAAGCCGCTACCCCTGCGCCACGAGACCCACTTAGTAATCAGTGTAATTAATTGGCAGACTGGCAAGCAATAAATGCTTCTGGAAACCCTTGTTCAAACCATTATAAATTTGTATCATATCAAACTTTTATATTATTTTCATCAACATAAGTCAATTTTCTCGGTCATAACAAGTTGATTCTTTTTTCCAGCGATTTGTTAGAATGTCTAGATGATCCTAGAATCTGCAGAACTCAATTTGATCAAATCTGAAATTTTTGCGATCAAAAACATCGTTTCCCGAGCAGACGGAAATAACTTGAGAATAACATTTTTTGTTATTTGAAAATACTAGGCCAATAACATTTTCTGTTATTTTTAACAAGATTTGTTATTCGTCGTTATTATTTTTTTGTTATTGGATTGTTATTGTTATAACTGATTAATATCATTTTCAGTAATTCTTCGAACAAATCTTTGTTATTATTTTTTTGTTATTTTAACAACTAATCCGATCATCCCAATAACAGTTGGAGGTATTGTCCCATAACAAAAAATGATATTCCAAAATTGTTTTGGATTTCAACCAATAGGGGAACAGCATCTAATTCCAGCGTGCCTCTAATGTTGGCAGGTCAGAACTTTGACATTCAATTAAAGCTAATTAAAAGCGTTTCCAACTGAAACCGAGTGATAAATAGCTCAATAAGAAGTGAGCAAGCAAGTTTCTATAAAAAGTTTTGCAAAATTAGTTGTTTAAATAATGAAAATCAGCAAATTGGGTGGAGTTAGGAGCGAGTGCTTAACCTGCCAAACATACGAGAATTTCCCCTATCAGACCAATAACAAATTTTGTTATGATAACGTAAACTGTTATTAAACCCTTATGCAAAAATGGATTTTTCAAGAAGATTCCATAACACTTTCTGTTATTTTAACAGTATTTGTTATTGAAATGGCATGAATTTTGTTATTACCGTCTGCCCGGGTTCACAAAGTTACATAGTTTTATTCATACAAAAATAATATTCAAAATCAAAAAACGAAAAAAAACATTTTTAAGCTGATTTAACTTGGTCTTAAGACTTGAATATTTTTAACAATCGTTTATCAAAGTTCTATCAGAGATACCTAGGTGTGTGTGTGTGTGTGTGGTCCAATCCAATACCCGCTAACCGGTAGCGATATTATGGGAAAGTATAGTTTGTATCTGACTTTGTATATGCCGAATGCTGATGCAACTTATCTCAGTCCCGGGTATTAGGTGGTGATAGCCCTTGCGCTATCAGAGATACCTAGGTAACACAAAAATCAAGAATATCTCCATGGTAATCTTCACGCCGCGTTACTTCACTTCATTTTGCACTCGGCAAGATAAACTTTCCATCCCAGGGTCGAACCGTCACAATTTTCGCCAGCTCGTAGCGATGACAACTGCCGGAGTCAGCGAAATTCAGGGTTAATTAATTCCAGCTCGTTTCGAAGCGATCTGGTTGGTGGTGCGTCTGCCAGAACGCTTCCCGAATAGACCGATACCTGGCGGAAAGCCCGACAATCATAAAGCATCAGCGCAAACTTTGCAGAACTTAATTAATTACGCCATTAATTTGGCTCAGCGCCCAGGCCGCCTTGAGCAAAACTGGATGGTTATAAATAGTGAAAACCGGTCGCGTGTTTGCGAGCAAAGTGAGCCAAATTTACTTGCTTATAGCTGCCGTCAAATGTCTGCCCAATTACCTGGCTTTCGAGTCGGAAGATTTTGGGCCTCGTAATTAATGGTGGTACTGATGAGCGGAATGGGAGTTGAGAAGAGAGCTTTTGCAAATGAGCTCTTGTCAGATGAGGGACATTAAGATCATTGAAAATTTGAAAATATTTTGTTTACAATTTTTCTATTTTTTAAAGCAACTTTAACGATTTTTTTCTCAATCTTTCTTTTTAGGTAAGTGATGGTTTATTCACCTAAAAATAAAATAAAAATTCAACAGGATTCAGGTAAGCAACTTCATGCTTCTATTATTGCTCCTCAAGTCAACACCGCACACAACAACCTTTCGAAAAGCTCCTATACCAGACCGCGCTGACATTTATTGACGTTTCTCTCTCGATGCTGCCAGAAGGAGGAGTTTGCTTGTTATGGCCGTGGAAGTCAATTCGGTTCAAGGATTTTCGCTGCCTTCACCATCGACAGAAGCAAAAGTTACCACCAAGTGTCGGAGTCTTGTTTGGTGCAATTTTAGCAGGAACATTTCACGCGCTACCGTCGCAGGGTGTTCGTCGAGTTCAGTTTGAGCTTCTTCAGTTTAAAAAATCCAAAGTAAAATCAAACCAGTCCAAATTCACCCCCCGTTACGGAACCTCCTCGAGTCCGCTGTCGACGGTTTGGGAAAAGGTTATTACCGTTGAAGAGGTGAAGAGTTGCTGTACCGCAGCCTTTGTGTGGGGGTAAATTGACTGATTCGATACTGATTGAATCTAACTCGGGCTCAACTCGACCGAACCTGATGTTGTTGCGGTTGAAAGGCAATGATACACTCACACACAGTGCTGTCAGTCAGGCTCACTTTGTAATTGTGAATCAGAGCGAGTGGGAAAGGTTTTATTCCAGGTGCACGCAATTACCTGGTTCGATGAGCTTTGTGGGTTTTCCAATGAAAATGTTTGCGTTTTCCGAGAGTTTACATTTGATCTGTTAATTGTTGTTTGTCGGACTGATTGTGCGGCACTCGTCACTCATTATAATATCGATGCACATTAGTTGGCAAGGTTTTGAAGAAAAAGGTTGAAATTACTTTGAACACTGTGTCGTTTAACTATAATTATTTTTTTTTAATATCGGCTAGTGAAAAAAAAAACTTGAAAAAATAACACCAACCTTAGCGTGTAACACCTTGCCAGAGATTAGGTAGAATTTTCCATTCCAACTGGTTTGATTTCAATGGTCAGCAGACTAGCTGGGAATCATAATGTTGATGAGCTAGTTTTGCTCAAGTACTCCCACTCACCCTGCAATCAACTCAGAGAGTCCATCAACAAACCATTATTTGAAATTAGTGAACCATGTTTATTATTTAATTGCTCAGTATTGGGACTGATTGTGTATTTACCCCAATTGTTTTAATCACCTTAAATTGTGTTGGAATTAAGGGCTCTTATCGGTATTTTTTGGTGAAATTAAACTCTCAAACTTATAAGAAAGAAATGAAACTGATAGGTGACTAGTGTCTTAGAAGAAATTTAAATGACGGAAACTAAGTCATCGAAAATATTTAATTGTTGTTCGAATTAAAAAGCCAAAATCCAAATATTTTGAGGAGAGAATTGAAATTTTTGGTCTGTGGGTCTAATTAAACATCTTAAAAGATTTTATTCGATTATATATGGTAGTTTTTTGTACACATTGTCTACGTTCTCCTAAATATGCCTGATTCTCTGAGATTTCGTTCATTCGATTTTTTTGTATTTTTTAATCCGCTGAAACTTTTTTCGTGCCTTTGGTATGCCCAAAGAAGCCATTTTGCATCATTAGTTTGTCCATTTAATTTTCCATACAAATATGGCAGCTGTCCATACGAAAATGATATATTAAAATTCATAAATTTGTATCTTTTGAAGGAATTTTTTGATCGATTTGTTGTCTTCAAAGTTGAAGATATGGATAAGAACTACACTGAAAAAATGATACAACGTTGAAAAATTGTTATTTTGAACTTCACTTTTTGTCACTAAAATTTGATTTGCAAATTATACTATTTTTTGATTTTCTGATAAGTTTTAGGAGACCAAACTTTTAGAAATTTCCAGAACGGGGAAAAAATTTTGATCGAGTTATGATTTTTTGAATCAATAATGACTTTTTCAAAACAATCGAAATATTGGTCCAAATAAATTTTCAAGTTCATTTTTTTATGTAAAATCGAATTTGCAATCAAAAAGTACTCCAGTGAAATTTTGATACAGTGCACCGTTTTCAAGGTATAACAATTTTTAAGAATTTTTTTTTCCTAAAATAGTCGCAGTTTTTTTTAAGTGCCCATGTTTGCCCACATTTGAAAAAAATATTTTTGAAAAGCTGAGAAATTTTGCTTTTTTGAACTTTGTTGATACGACTATTAGTTACTTAGTTATATTTTTTTAACCTTGGCTTTTTTGGGAATTGTTCTACTTTAAAAAAAAAAAAAAACAAAAATGGCATTTTCTGAGATACGGCATGAGTCCAGTTTCCAATGTCGTTAACGCAAATTTTTAAGGAATGTTTTTTTCATAATTTCAAAAATAGTCAAGCTTGCTCATGTTGTTTACAGGTGAAAAAGCAACTTTTTTTTATAAAACATACACATTTATTTTTTGTCACTTTAGAAACGGTACATGAAATCAATTTTTTATTTTTCTTTAGATTTCAATTTTTTCTGTACATCTTTGAATAATTTAAAAAAATCGACTTCTTTGGACGTTCTTCTGAAACAATGCTATTAAAAAAAATTGGAAACATTCCCAAATGAATTGTAAACAATTTGTGTCATTGCTCCAAAGAGGCCATTTTTTGTCAACTAATCATATCTCAAATTGAGATTTTTCAAACATGATTTTTTTTTTGCGCAGTTTATCGGCACCTAACTTTGTACATTTTTAGAGTTTTTTTAATGAAGTACTTAAAAAGCTCCAAAACAGTGAATGCTAGCAAAAATTTCGAATAGTTTGATACCCATATTGCAAATTATATAAATTTGAGTATTTTGAGTTTGGTAGATTTTAGTATTTTAATCAAAGAATTCTAAAACAGTAAAGATGCATTCAAAATTTCGAATCGTTTAATACAAATACTGCGAATTATAAAAATCAAAAGTATTTTCGACAAAATTCGGTATTTTGTGAAAATTTGAGTATTTTATCCAAAAAACTCTAAAACAGTGAAAGTGTATGCAACATTTTGAATCGTTTGATACCCATATTGCGAATTACAAAAAAAATGTATTTTCGAGAAAATACGGCATTTTGTGAAAATTTGAGTATTTCATTCAAAAGGCTCTAAAACACTGAAGATGCAAGCAAAATTTCGAAATAATTGATACCCATAATGCGAATTATGAAAATTTGAGTAATTTTAGAATAAGTACGATATTTTGTGAAGTTTTTTTTTTTGCATTAATGCTTTAAAACTTACTAAGACAACAAAAAAATATTTTCTAGGCAAATGCATTGAAAATTCATCATGATATTGATCGATTCAGGCAATCTAAGAAAGATTTTGAAAATGAGTTATCAGCCGTTATTGGCGATAATATTAATTTATCGTTATCGTCTCTACGATAAGGATAACCATTACCGTTATCGTTAGACGATAATATTATCGATGATAATTCTATCGATTACCATCCTTGGTTTAAAACAAGAAAAATGATGTATGAGAAAGTAACTGTTCGTTTCATGAAATGAATCACTTCTTTGCTTTTATTTTCAAGAGATTTAAATTCCGTTCAAAAAATACTTTTTTGCACCGGTTTTTTTTTTGTTATTAAAAGAAAATTTTTGAAAAAGGATTTTTTTAAGGTGCGAAAACATTAGATAATTACCTTTCTATTATAGGGTTTTATACATGAGCAATTCTATGTCAAATAGGGAATTGGTTGTACCCGACTCTCTCCGATTTCAATGAAACTTTTCAGACATGTTATCCTACGCTTATATAAGCCATTTTTGTGTATATGGAGCCAGTTACACTCTATAATGACATTTGAGAAGGGTTTAAGTGTTTTCAATATTTTTGTATTTCGTAATTTAAATATTGCTGTATCTCGAAGCCGTTGTTTCGTATCAAAAAGTAATCAAAGACAAACTTGTAGGAAATTTGACGGGCTTTCCGAAAAAAATACACTGAAACAAAACAACACTTCACTTTTATGAGATTTTTTTATTTTTAAGTTTAAAAGTCAAATCTAAAAGCGAGCCCACGATTTTTTTTCTTTCAATTTTTTTGTGAAAATAGCCTAAGATGTTACAAAAAGACTCACGAAAAATGCAGGATGGAGCAACTCACCTTAAAAAATACAAATATCATTTACAGACACTGTCTTTTTCAAAAGTGCTCTAAACATCACAAATTGCAAAAAACCCATAGTGGGAATCGATTCTCCAGAAAAAAAAAATCTGTTTTGGGCTGGAATTGCTCACATATAGAAAATCACAAAGTTTAAAATTTATTAAATACACTTGAAAGATGATTTTCAATCACTCCTGAAAGTTTAATGCAGATATTTTATGATTAAGTAAGTTACAGACGATTTAAGCTAAAAAATTTGCAATGCGCAAAGCGAACAGTCAAACTTTGCGAGTGTTTTTTCCTAAAAACCTAGTAGATTTATGGGTGCCACGAAATATCGAGAATGGATAGACCAAATTGGCTAAAATTTGGGTTGAAGACTCGCAAGAGATATCTCGAGTGCATGACGAAGTCCGATTTTGAAATTTTACATTTTTTTATGTACAAAAATCAAAATTTTCGATTTTAAGTTTAAGTTTGTGCTCAAACCAACTCTGACATTTTTGCTGATTTACATGTATGTAAATCCTTAACACTTGTAGCACCAACGGGGTCAAAACATACGCGAAGCACCAAGGGGGTAAAAAAAAGTTGGAAATGCAACTTCAACCGGCTGTATCTCGGTGAAAACTCAACCGATTTGGATTATTCTTGTTGCATTCGATCCGGAAGAATGTCATGAATCACCTCCAACAAGGTAGATCCAAAACAAATGCGTCTACCTTAAGTTAAAATAAAAAAGGCATTTCCAACTTTTTTTCCAAGGGTTGTATGAGCCAGTGAAAATGCATTTCCAACTTTTTTGACCCTGTTGGGGCTACAAGTGTTAATCAAACTATGCACGAGCCACACAAACTTTCAAAGGGTCATTCGTATGCAAAATTTGATGAACTTTAATAGCACTCGATTCTGGGGTTAAAACATTGAAGAACTGGTGAAAAGTGCTCAAAAACATTTTTTTTAAATACTTTTTCGTGACACTCAGATAACTCGTAAAGAATGCATGCAAACCCATATTTTCGCTCCGAAATTTCGTTTTTATTTGTTGAACATTTTTTTAAGAACATTGATTTGATTTGAGACATGTGTTTTTTTTTTGGAACTTTGATTAAGCCATCAAATCGGGCGTCTGATTTCACACAAACGTCCCTTTGACAAATAATTTCCATTTCTTTACGGTTTCGAGCTACAAATCTCTGAAAAACGTGTCTTAGTGAAAAAGATCATGATATTGAAAAATATTGAACTTATCATTAAAAAATTTGTTGTTGGTATGATATTGGATGAAAGCCAAAACATCTTTGGAATAAATTTTTTTGTTATGGAAGAATACCTCCAACTGTTATTGGGAAGATTGTTAAAATAACTAATAATAATAGTAAAGATTTGTTCGAAGAATAGTTAAAAACATGATTGGTCTGTTATTACAAAAACAATCCATTAACAAAAAATCAAAGCGACGAATAATAAATTTTGTTTTAAATAACATAAAATGTTATTGGTCTAGTAATTACAAGTATCAACAAAAGGTTGTTCCCAAGTAATTTCTGCTCGGGACACCATTAAGTTATTAATAGACGAGCTGGACAGAATCAACATTTTAACAGCAAATTATTTCTGCAACAATCAAATTAAATTGTGATTTCTATTGTTGCTGGCACAAATTCCCCAAGCAGAAAAATATTTCTTTCATTCCGCACAAAAACTAAAAAAAAAACCTATGACCTCAACTCTCAAAAGTCACAGAACAACGCACATCCCGGGTGCTCTGGAACCCGTAACCGTAACTTGCAACCCACTATAAATTATCCCAGAGTTCTTTTTTCTTCGCGCTCATCCATCCCCTACTGCCAGATTCCTTCACCAAACGAAGCGCCAGCGAAAAAGCCAAAAGGTACCTAGCTCCAGCTAGCCTGCTCTACAATGAAGCTAAAGGAAAGAGCCACGTGAAAAAAAAAAAACTCCACCAAAATTCAAACTGTCAACCGCAGAGCTCTCCACCTGTGTATTGTGGCAGATATTTATCAC
>NC_051863.1:181718335-181913335 GCF_015732765.1 Culex quinquefasciatus
AACATAACATAATTGTTGAAATCTAAATTTAAAATTTTAAACCAAACATTCAAAAGTTTTGAGCATTATCTAACTGATTGTTTGTAAATTATTTTAATTATACTTCTGTTTTTTTTTGCTTCTATCACAAGTTTTTAAAAATATGTACCAATTCATTTTCCGAAAGATTTATTTATTTCCGATTTGATACCACAAACCACTTAAATAAATATTTGTAAGTGATTCAAAAAGCCTAAAATAGATTTAATAAACAAATGTAAAGTTATATGAAGATTTATGGAAATCTGAATTTCATTTGATGGATGTAAGACGACTTTACAACAGGTTGAATAACAATAGTTCCAAAGGACACAAGGTTGAATGCAGCCATGCCAAGTATTCAGATAAATACGTATTTCACATATTTTTCGATCATGAAATCACAAATCTTTGTAAAATTCAAATTAAAAAATATGATTTTATTTTTATATGATATACATGATTGAATACAATTAAAAATCTTATAACTGCTATAAAAAAAATCATGATACGAATTTGACATAATACAGATCTAATACACATTTATTTTAAGGAAAATACAGATTTCCCATAAAATAATCTGGCATCGTTGCGTTGGATGAAAAGACAATAGGTCAGAAGGCCAAAAGGTCGAAATGAAAAAAAGGGTGAAAAAGACAAATGGTCGAAAATAATAAAAAGTCATACATTTTGAAATTTGTTTTATTTTTTTTGTTTCATTTTTTTTTTCAACAGGCAGGTCCTCTAAAAAGTTTTGCGAGTTACTGTTTTGTTCAAATATGTACTTTTTCCAAATGTAATTATTTATTCAAGTTCCAATTATATTTTGGCAGTAGAGCAATTCTCTACCAAAACCGGAAATGGATTTTATTTGTATTTTTTGATTTGGCTCAAACTTTGTGGGGGCCTTCCCTATGACCAAAGAAGCCATTTTGCATCATTAGTTTGTCCATATAAATTTCCATACAAATTTGGCAGCTGTTCATACAAAATGGTACGTAAATATTCGAAAATCTGTAACTTTTGAAGGAATTTTTGATCAATTTGGTGTCTTCGGCAAAGTTGTAGGTATTGTTAAGGACTATTTAGAAAAAATAGGTACACGGAAAAAAATTTCCCGATTTTTTATTAACTTTTTACAAAAACTCAAATTCCCAAAATACGTATTTTTGATTTTCGAGATTTTTTATATGTTTTAGGGGACAAAATCCGCAACTTTTGAGCTATAGAAAAACATGGTCAAAAATTTGCCGCCGAGTTATGATTTTGAAAAACTGGTGATTTTGGAAAAAATCGAAATTTCATACATAAAATTTTTGACCTCATTTTTATGCAAAATTGAATTTGCAATCGAAAATTACTTTACAGTTTTTGATAAAGGGCCCCGTTTTCAAGATATAGCCACCGAAAGTTTGATTTCAGCGAAATATTTGCAGTTTTTCGATTTTTAAAAATAGTGACCATGAGTGACCATCTCTAAAAATATTTTTTTTGAAAAGTTCAGAAAATTTGCTATAAAATTGTCTAAGAGACATCGAAGATTGGACCTCTGGTTGTTGAGATACAGCGGATTAAAGAAAAAGAAACACGAAAATTGAAGTTTTCTAAGTCTCACCCAAACAGCCCACGATTTTCTAATGACGATATCTCAGCAATTAATGGTTCAATTTTCAATGTTAATACATGAAACATTCGTGAAATTTTCCGATCTCTTCGAAAAAAATATTTTGAAAATTTTTAAATCAAGACTAACATTTCAAATGGGTATAATATTCAATGTTTGGCCCTTTTAAAATGTTAGTCTTGATTTAATTTTTTTCAAAATATTTTTTTCGAAAAGATCAGAAAATTTCACGAATGTTTCATGTATTAACATTGAAAATTGAACCATTAATTGCTGAGATATCGTCATTAGAAAATCGTGGGCTGTTTGGGTGAACTTAATTTCGTGTTTCTTTTCTTTAAGCCGCTGTATCTCAACAACCAGAGGTCCAATCTTCGATGTCTCTTAGACAATTTTATAGCAAATTTTCTGAACTTTTCAAAAAATATTTTAGAGATGGTCACTCATGGTCACTATTTTTAAAAATCGAAAACTGCAAATATTTCGCTGAAATCAAACTTTCGGTGGCTATATCTTGAAAACGGGCCTTTATCAAAAATCTGTAAAGTAATTTTCGATTGCAAATTCAATTTTGCATAAAATGAGGTCAAAAATTTTATGTATGAAATTTCGATTTTTCCAAAATCACCAGTTTTTCAAAATCATAACTCGGCGGCAAATTTTGACCATGTTTTCTATAGCTCAAAAGTTGCGGATTTCCCCTAAAACATATCAAAAATCTCGAAAATCAAAAATACGTATTTTGGGAATTTGAGTTTTGTAAAAAAGTTAATAAAAAATCGGGAAATTTTTTTCCGTGTACCTATTTTCTAAATAGTCCTTAACAATACCTACAACTTTGCCGAAGACACCAAATTGATCAAAATTCCTTCAAAAGTTACAGATTTTCGAATATTTACGTACCATTTTGTATGAACAGCTGCCAAATTTGTATGGAAATTTATATGGACAAACTAATGATGCAAAATGGCTTTGGTCATAGGGAAGGCCCCCACAAAGTTTGAGCCAAATCAAAAAATACAAAAAATAAAAATGGTCGAAATCGGCCGGTTTTGTAGAGAATTGCTCAGTATTTCCATTATTTTGAACATGAATAGTTTTGTAATAATTTGAGTATTTTTTTTTCTCACGATACTTTGTCCTTGTTTCAGTCATATTTTTGTCACATTTTTCATTTTTTTGCTTTTCGGAAACAAAATCATTTTTTTTTCTCTCATTTGAAATCATTTTATGTTGAAGCATAATTCATGTTAATTTTTTCCAATCTTTCAAAATCAACTTTTGTTTTTTTTTCAGTTTTATTTTGCTAGTTTTTTTTTCTATTCTTCTAAACATGAGAAGTTCTTATAAAAAGATTTTTAAGAAACTGTCGGTATTCTCAATTCATGCCATTCCGATAACAAATCCTGCTAAAATTACAGAAAGTGTTATGTAATCTTCTTGAAAAATCGTTTTTTGCATAAGAGTTTAAAAAACAGTTTATGTTATCATAACAAAATTTGTTATTGGTCTCATATTGGTTGATAGCCAAAACAAATTTGGAATAACATTGTTTTGTTATGGAAGAATACCGCCAATTGTTATTGGGATGATCGGATTAGTTGTTAAAATAACAAAAAATAATAACAAAAATATGTTCGAAGAATAACTTAAAATGTTATTAGTCTGTTATCACAATAACAATCCAGTAACAAAAAAAATCATAACGACGAATAACAAATCTTGTTATAAATAACATAAAATGTTATTGGCCTAGTATTTCCAAATATATAAAAAAGGTTATTCGCAATTTATTTCCGTCTGCTCGGGGTAGCTGTAAATTTTATGTGAGTTTTTCATTCTTTCAATCAGGAACATTTCCTTAAATAGTTTTATGAGAAACAAATAACAAAGTTGTTCAAATGAGACATTACGCTCAATTTTAAATAAAATAGTTATTTTACCATTTATCCATTCGATCTGAAGATTTTCAACTACTTGTTAAACATCCATTTTACTGATTATAAGTTAATTTAACGAGTGCTTCCTATCGACTGGATCCCAAATTATAGGTTAGGTTTAAATATAAGCATTGTTTCAAATGTTCCCGCCAAGACCTAAAAGTCGAAAGCCTAACCTATAACTTAATTTAGCATAAATTACAAAATTCAACTGTTTTTTTACTGTGCAGATTGCAGCTACTATTAATTGAGTAAAATTAAAAAAAAAACAATTTTAACGCATTTGCATTGGTTCGAGAACTTTTGTTGAAAGTATAAATTTTAAAATTAAAACCAAAAGGAGGTTTGCCTGTTACAAGATTGAAATGCAATGCGCATTTTGGGAGGTTGTTTTGAAGGCCATAAAAACATTATTTTTCTTATGTTTTTTTTATCATTTTAAAATGCTACGAGCAAACATCAGTTAAACTATTTTAAGTATTTTTGCCGATTTTATCGTGACATACTTTATCAATGACGCCTAAAATAACAAGCTATTTAACATGAAGTATATATATTTTTTTTCAAATCATCAATTTCAATTATTTTGAAATTTTCCCGATTGAAAGATGATTTTCCCACAATTCCCTCTTGACATCGGTCCCAAAAGATAAGCACTTTCTAATTTCAGGTCTACTCGACCTTTTTACCTACCGGCCAAAAAAACCCGCGACCAGACCGAGACTCGCCAAGGATAAGCAAAGTTTGATTACATGACGCCCACGGCTGCCCAAAAGCAACGAAAAAAGAAAGGTTCAACCGGGCGGCTCACATCCGGTCCGGACCAACCTGACCATCGGCAATATCGTAGGTTGAAAAAAAAGAGTACAAAAATGGAAAAAGAACCACGCGACCAGTCACGTGTGTGTGCATCCACGTGTGGTGAGTAATGTACTGCCGCTGCCGGAACAAAACCATTACCAAGTCCGGGATAAGTTTGATTTATACTTTTGTAATCGGCTTAAATGCTGTTTTTTCCCGGAATATTTCTGCGGGAAGTTTTTAGTCCTGCCTAGTATCGGGACACTCCCGGGGAAAATTCCGAATGAAGTGCTGGTACTGTATCAGTGGAGCAGTCGATCAGGATGGTCTTTCCAGCGGATTACGGGTGCAACACTTGGTGAAGCCCAGTGACAAGGTTGAGGGTGGACAATGATGAACAAAATAAATCCTATACTACTACATTTGATTTGTTTTTATTTGATTTGAATGAAGTTGAGATCTTTTCCTTGCAGAAGTATTTCCACAATTTTATACAGCAAAATTTCACCTGCTTCTCAACTATAATGCAGAAAGCTTTGGGCTTAAAATTGTTCGAAAACTTCAAGTCTAACCTTGTCCAGCCTCCTTCGCCGAAGTAAACCGTACCCTGTAATCTTCTCCTCTTCAAAAAAGAGCACTTTTCGAGTTGTTTCTCTGCCTGCGCTTAATACCCCTTGATCCTCTCCTCAACTCATCGAGAAAAAAAAAAAAAAACAAACTTTCATTCACTTCCTAATCACATACCAGCAACGGGAAGAAGGCCGCACCAAGGGGAGAGGCCTGGTTATTTGTGACTTTCCTTTCATTTTCAGCTCACGAACCAAAACTTGGACCTTGCAGCACAAAGTTACCTCGATACGCACCGTTCAGTGACAGTGCTTTTGAGAGCGGAGCGACAGGGTGGAGTTGGGAAAAACTTTTCCCAGAAGAAAAGCTACCTCGACCCATGGAAACCTTAACGAAGAAGGGGGGTAAAACCACGACCTGACCCTTAATACTTTGCCGGTTATTGGTGGGACTTGCCGGTCAGACAGAAGGAAAATGCCAAAGTGCGAACCCGAAAAGTTATTTAAAGAAATTAATCACTTTGCTTTTAAGACGAAGGAAGCGAAGAAGCAGGGATTGGTGATTCCTGGAGCGTGTGAGGATTATTCAATTTCAAAGAAATGGGTTCGAAATTCGGTGTTTGCCCCCGTAAGATTTGTGGGGTCCCGAGATGTGGGAAGCCGCAGCTTTCCCATTGAATCATCCGGTTGGCCGTCCGTGAATGACTGGAAGTCTGTGGGGGGGGGGGGGTGGAAAAGGGTTTATTGAGATAATTTATTCATCTAGTACTTAGCTGAGCGTTGGACGGTGGTGTCAGTTTAATGAAGATCATCAATCATTCTGGGACGGGAGCTGAACCAAAGGGAAGTTTCTAGATTGACAAGTTTTGTCTCTGAACTGATGGTTACTTAAGGGTTGATTTAAAGAGACAGTTAAATATAACTTCACAATTTTCGTCTCGCGTAGCTAAAAGGAAATCGAACTTAGCTGAATATTTATAACACCGATTATTTTTTTTAAAATGAGAATCGTGATGCTTACGAAGAATAAAAATACTATATTATATTAACAAATTTTCTCACCTTTCAAAAAATAGTTCAATTGTACACAGAAAAAAAAAATCATGGTAATATTACATCTGGGAAGGGGTACATCTTTTATGTCATAAAAAATGTGTAATTTTACCTCTGGAAATGTGTAATTTTACCACTTTTCTGGTGTAATGTCACTTTTGCAGTCTAAATTGAGGTAAAATTACATCATAAAAGAGGTAATATTCATCCTTCAAAAATTACAGCTTCCAAATTTACATTATTTTTTCTGTGTATTAGGTTTTGGTAAGTTTCATTAGAAAGTTAACGAAAATTCCTCATACAAGTTTGCAAGTTGCAATGGAGCATGTTGAATTCTAGTTTATCAACTGTAACTCTGCGAGTTTTAAAACAAATTTACAAATTTTCCAACCAATTATATGATAACTTTCAAGCATTTGTTGTAAAGTGACTAGATCTCAAACAACACTGCAAATATGAGAATCCGTTCTATTTTCTTCAGTGAGATAACTACTTTTCAAAACTATATTTTTAAGAAACTTTTATCGAATGTTCGGGGTGACCATTCAGGAAAATGATAAATAAGTATAAAATACAAATCGAATAGTACCAATGTAACAATACTGAGCCTCGTAAAGATGAGTTTAAAGTTTTTTTAAGAAGAATTTAATTTAAAAAAATCAAATGTTTCAAAAGTTAGTTAGATATGATTATGAAAACATTCAAAATACATTTTTTTAATACTACAAAAGAGTCATGTTTTTTAAATGAAAATGAGTTCGATTCAGAATTATCAGAAAATTGATTAAAAAAATGGTAATGAAGTCTAATCAAACACAAACTTGTATAAATTTATTAAAAGTTTAAACACGGAGTAAAATGAACATACCTAACTTATGGTCAATTTGTCGTTTTTTTACGGTGAAAAATTGAAAATTGAAAAAAATAATAGAAAAGACTATTTTTAAAGCACTATTGAAAAAAATTCTATTTACAAAAAACTTACATAAAGTTGGTACATTTCGTCGAAAATCATTTCCTCAACTGAATATTTCGTTGGAGGTTATTTCGAAATAATGAGACATTTCACCTTAAGATTTTTTTTTCTACTTTTAAAAGCATGTTAAGGTGAAGCCGTTGATCATTTTCGAAGAAAATTGATCATCACTATAAAATATTCTGTATTAAATTCAATTTAACGAATTTCTGCACCAAAAGGAATCAGCATATGCCGGGTGTTGGGTTCTTCAAGCCACTGCCAAATTCGTCAAATTAGATCTAAATCAAATGCGTTTAAAAATTTATATAATTTTGTGGTACAATCATTGACGTCCTAGTGAGCAATCATTGATTAATGACGATTTCCATAACTTTACAAGGTATGGGATAATCGTTACCAAAAGGAATCAGCATGTGTAGGGCACTATTCTAAACAACTTGTAGAAGGAATTTTGTCAAAATATTGAAAGCGAGGCACAATTTATATCTTTGGACGAAAAATCATGACAATGATGGAAGTCTTCACGTTAAAATTCAAATTTGTGATTATTTTTGACTGATGAAAACTGCCAAATCGTTTTTTTTTATTAAAATGTAGAAACATTCGACACAATTCATGGGTAAAATTATAATTCCCATTTATTTTGTAATGAACTGTTAATTATTTGGTAATGTTTTAACAATAAATAATCGTTTCCTCGTAAATACCCCTAATAAATTTATAAATATAAATATTTTTTGCAAAACTCTTAAACTTTTATTCCAAGAAGCACTAATGATTGAAGAGAAAAAACTTACTGACATAAATGAAAATTTATCTCTAAAAATTAAAACTGCTTCAAAAGAATACAAAAAATTCATGCATTTTTTTTGACAGAAAATCTTTTTAAATGTGCTTTTCAAGAACTGCGTGTGTTTCAGCAAACGAGAAAACTCACAAAAATCATTTTTAAAATCCCTATTTGTTTTTTGAAACATTTTTTTTTGCAAATTACAGCTCATATTATTAAGGAAGAAAATATTCACAAAAATGATTAATTATCAGCTTTTTCAATAATTCAAGATACTTATCATGTTTGAAGGAAAGCAAAAACTCGTAGAAATATTGTTTCAAAATGCGCAGAGATCATCCACAACTGCTCATGTTTGAAAAAGCATAAATCTCATAGAACTTAGTTTTCAATATACTGGTTTCAAGTTTGAATAAATGTAAAAACAAACAGTTATGATTTTTTTTAAATGTAATAGCTAATTTGAAAAGACAAAATTTTTTCGAAAACAATCAAAAAGACCATTGCATCCATCCTGTGAATTCCCGGGACAAAATTGCAGGCGTTTTTAAAAAACCGGGAATGCTCGAATCCCTGGAATAGTCCCGGGAATTTCTGAAATTGAAAAAAAAAAACAAATTTGGTTTGAAAATTCAGATTTGTTTGTAGAAATCGATAAACATTTGAATACATAGAAATATAAGAATTTCAAAGCATTAAAATTTGTACTTGCCATATAGAAGTATTAATTTGGCTTATTGGTGAAAACTTGGTGAAAAATTTAAGTTTACCAATCCGCAAATGCGTAGCGCTTTGAATATTTTCTAAATCATTTTCTATTTTTTTAAAAGACTGGGTATTACATTTACGTGATCATAAATTTGAAAAAAAATCACATCAAATTATTACACTACTCGACAAAACAAAACTTGTGTCAAGGGATTGACGATATCTCATCCGTTCCTGAGAGAAAAGGCATCCCCGAATCCGATGCATTCGACAGAATTTGATTTTATGTCCACGCGGACTGATGCAAATCTGGTAAATTTTTAACATAAAAATCGAACAATTTAAAAAAACCATGCGTCTCCTCCCAATTATATGAGCCATCTACAAGAATATGGAAGCGCCTGGTGCATAGCCATTTCCTTTAAGCACAACGAAACAACCAATACAAATGTATAAAAAGTTGTCAAGTTCTCGGGGGTCCACAGCTAGCATTTTTGTACGATTATAAAAATAAATATTAAAAGTTTAAAATTAATTTATTTAAAAACATATTTTTGATTTATTTGTTTACTAAAATTTTATGTATCTTAAAGGTCTTAAAGGTCATCCAAGGACTCCTGGAGTTAAGATCTACGAGTCTACCGCCGTAACAAGCAAAAGGTCGTGAGATTTTGACCCCGGATCATGTGCGTATAGCATCAATGGATATGGTAGACTACTATATGAATGTGTTGGGATGTTCATGGTCATCCAAGGACTCCCTGGAGTTAAGATCTACGAGTCTACCGCCGTAACAAGCAAGAGGTTGTCGGATTTTGACCCCGGATCATGTGCGTATAGCATCAGTGGATATGGTAGACTACTGTATGAATGTGTTGGGATGTTCATGGTCATCCAAGGACTCCCTGGAGTTAAGATCTACGAGTCTACCGCCGTAACAAGCAAGAGGTCGTCGGATTTTGACCCCGGATCATGTGCGTATATCATCAGTGGATATGGTAGACTACTATATGAATGTGTTGGGATGTTCATGGTCATCCAAGGACTCCCTGGAGTTAAGATCTACGAGTCTACCGCCGTAACAAGCAAGAGGTCGTCGGATTTTGACCCCGGATCATGTGCGTATAGCATCAGTGGATATGGTAGACTACTATATGAATGTGTTGGGATGTCCATGGTCATCCGAGGACTCCCTGGAGTTAAGATCTACGAGTCTACCGCCGTAACAAGCAAGAGGTCGTCGGATTTTGACCCCGGATCATGTGCGTATAGCATCAGTGGATATGGTAGACTACTATATGAATGTGTTGGGATGTTCATGGTCATCCAAGGACTCCCTGGAGTTAAGATCTACGAGTCTACCGCCGTAACAAGCGGTACGTTGAACTGTGCGGTTCGTTTTGATCGGCGGGCTTGTTTCGGTTTCGTTTTTTTATAGTTTTTTGGACGTTCTGGTTCGGAAATTTCCCTAAAAGTGTCCGCGTAGTGGCAGCAATGTTTAGTTTGTCGTTCGCATTGGAAATTTTCGCGGTGATTTCGATGCTTTTCGATAGGTTTCGCGTTTGTAATTTAAATGAAAGACTGTCTTCGCCATGTTTTTTCACATTTCGGGCCAAGACATGCCGCAGTGAGACTTATCACACTAATACCAAAGCATTGGTACTGAACTGTGAGAGAGTTTCTGAAAAGGAAGAGAATGGAACAAGGAGAAAGAAGAAAATAAGAGGGGCTTTGCAAGCAAGCCACGTTTTGCTCTTGGTTAGCTTCTGTGGTGTGCGTGGTGTGTGTGAAAGCTGCTCGTGTTGAAGAGAGCGAGTGTGTATCGAGCGAGAGGCAGTCTACGCCGATGACAACGGTCATCATCACTGCTCCGCCATCATCGATGACGCTCTCTTTGAATACGCTCTCATGTGCTGATGAGAGAGCGAGAAGATTGATTGTCGAACGGTGGCGCATGCTGTGGGGTGGGAGTGATGGTTTCGGGGGGTTTGTCATCATCGGAAGTTGGCTGCTTTGATCGGAGGTGTGTGCCTGTCAGCTGACTGTTGCTCCAACGTTGCCAGGTGTGAGAGCGACGGAAGTTTCTGTTGCTGCGTTCGCGATTCGCTCGCGGACTAAACAGTTGGTGCTTTCTGGGACTGCAGAGAGGTTGGATAGCCCGTTCCTTTTACATCGGAAACTGGAACGGTAGGGGAACTAGAGAGTGGTGTTGCACCTCAGGTATGCTTCTCTTTTTCAGATGTTAAAAGTCTGCAATGTTAAAGGTGAGTCTGCATTTTATTTTATTTATTTATTTATTTGCATTGTATAATTACTACATGTGCACACATGTAAAAAACAAATAAAAATAAATAGTTATTTTTAAAATTTCATTAAATTTTTGAAATCTCCAGAATTGGTGATCTATGTTATTACTTTTTAATAAATTTCACTTTCTCTACCAACAGAGAGCGAGTTGTGGCGCTATAACCACGGCAAATAGTGTCCAGGGCATTTGTGGAAATACGATGTCCCATCCTCGAGGGTCCCGGAGCACCAAAACTTCTTAGCATGGTGGCTCCCAACGATTAATTGCCTAAATAAACAGGAACGTGAGCGGGGGATCCCCACGTTTCTTCCTCCCCTGTAGATTCAGAAATGTATTGCTGTTTGAACATTCGTGTTCAAACTCAATCCAATTCAACGAATCATCTTTGCGGTTAACTTTACGCAGTTGGCCTGGCCGTTTCGACGTTTGTGATGTTTCAATGCATGTTAATGCAATGGCGCACTGCAAATGTTGATAATGACAAGAAGATGCTAGGCGTCAATCAACCTAAGGCATTCTCCAGGATGCCCTCGAAAGACTGGCTGCGCTAGGGTTAGATTAGATTAGATTAGATTAGATTAGACGAGTCTACCGCCGTAACAAGCAAGAGGTCGTCGGATTTTGACCCCGGATCTTATGCGTATAGCATCAGTGCATATGGTAGACTACTGTATGAATGTGTTGGGATGTCCATGGTCATCCAAGGACTCCCTGGAGTTAAGATCTACGAGTCTACCGCCGTAACAAGCAAGAGGTCGTCGGATTTTGACCCCGGATCATGTGCGTATAGCATCAGTGGATATGGTAGACTACTGTATGAATGTGTTGGGATGTCCATGGTCATCCGAGGACTCCCTGGAGTTAAGATCTACGAGTCTACCGCCGTAGCAAGCAAGAGGTCGTCTTATTTTGACCCCGGATCTTGTGTGTATAGCATCAGTGCATATGGTAGACTACTGTATGAATGTGTTGGGATGTTCATGGTCATCCAAGGACTCCCTGGAGTTAAGATCTACGAGTCTACCGCCGTAACAAGCAAGAGGTCGTCGGATTTTGACTCCGGATCATGTGCGTATAGCATCAGTGCATATGGTAGACTACTATATGAATGTGTTGGGATGTTCATGGTCATCCAAGGACTCCTGGAGTTAAGATCTACGAGTCTACCGCCGTAACAAGCAAGAGGTCGTCGGATTTTGACCCCGGATCATGTGCGTATAGCATCAGTGGATATGGTAGACTACTGTATGAATGTGTTGGGATGTCCATGGTCATCCGAGGACTCCCTGGAGTTAAGATCTACGAGTCTACCGCCGTAGCAAGCAAGAGGTCGTCTTATTTTGACCCCGGATCTTGTGTGTATAGCATCAGTGCATATGGTAGACTACTGTATGAATGTGTTGGGATGTTCATGGTCATCCAAGGACTCCCTGGAGTTAAGATCTACGAGTCTACCGCCGTAACAAGCAAGAGGTCGTCGGATTTTGACTCCGGATCATGTGCGTATAGCATCAGTGCATATGGTAGACTACTATATGAATGTGTTGGGATGTTCATGGTCATCCAAGGACTCCCTGGAGTTAAGATCTACGAGTCTACCGCCGTAACAAGCAAGAGGTCGTCGGATTTTGACCCCGGATCATGTGCGTATAGCATCAGTGGATATGGTAGACTACTGTATGAATGTGTTGGGATGTTCATGGTCATCCGAGGACTCCCTGGAGTTAAGATCTACGAGTCTACCGCCGTAACAAGCAAGAGGTCGTCGGATTTTGACCCCGGATCATGTGCGTATAGCATCAGTGGATATGGTAGACTACTATATGAATGTGTTGGGATGTTCATGGTCATCCAAGGACTCCCTGGAGTTAAGATCTACGAGTCTACCGCCGTAACAAGCAAGAGGTCGTCTTATTTTGACCCCGGATCTTGTGTGTATAGCATCAGTGCATATGGTAGACTACTGTATGAATGTGTTGGGTTGTTCATGGTCATCCAAGGACTCCCTGGAGTTAAGATCTACGAGTCTACCGCCGTAACAAGCAAGAGGTCGTCGGATTTTGACCCCGGATCTTATGCGTATAGCATCAGTGCATATGGTAGACTACTATATGAATGTGTTGGGATGTTCATGGTCATCCAAGGACTCCCATGAGTCTACGAGTCTACCGCCGTAACAAACAATAGGTCGCCGTTTGGCTTAAGTGGTAAGCAAGGATATACGCACAAGATCCGGGGTCAAAATAAGACGACCTCTTGCTTGTTACGGCGGTAGACTCGTAGATCTTAACTCCAGGGAGTCCTTGGATGACCATGAACATCCCAACACATTCATATAGTAGTCTACCATATGCACTGATGCTATACGCACATGATCCGGAGTCAAAATCCGACGACCTCTTGCTTGTTACGGCGGTAGACTCGTAGATCTTAACTCAGGGAGTCCTTGGATGACCATGAACATCCCAACACATTCATACAGTAGTCTACCATATGCACTGATGCTATACACACAAGATCCGGGGTCAAAATAAGACGACCTCTTGCTTGCTACGGCGGTAGACTCGTAGATCTTAACTCCAGGGAGTCCTCGGATGACCATGGACATCCCAACACATTCATACAGTAGTCTACCATATCCACTGATGCTATACGCACATGATCCGGGGTCAAATCCGACGACCTCTTGCTTGTTACGGCGGTAGACTCGTAGATCTTAACTCCAGGGAGTCCTTGGATGACCATGAACATCCCAACACATTCATATAGTAGTCTACCATATCCACTGATGCTATACGCATAAGATCCGGGGTCAAAATCCGACGACCTCTTGCTTGTTACGGCGGTAGACTCGTAGATCTTAACTCCAGGGAGTCCTTGGATGACCATGAACATCCCAACACATTCATATAGTAGTCTACCATATCCACTGATGCTATACGCACATGATCCGGGGTCAAATCCGACGACCTCTTGCTTGTTACGGCGGTAGACTCGTAGATCTTAACTCCAGGAGTCCTCGGATGACCATGAACATCCCAACACATTCATACAGTAGTCTACCATATCCACTGATGCTATACGCACATGATCCGGGGTCAAAATCCGACGACCTCTTGCTTGTTACGGCGGTAGACTCGTAGATCTTAACTCCAGGGAGTCCTTGGATGACCATGAACATCCCAACACATTCATATAGTAGTCTACCATATCCACTGATGCTATACGCACATGATCCGGGGTCAAAATCCGACGACCTCTTGCTTGTTACGGCGGTAGACTCGTAGATCTTAACTCCAGGGAGTCCTTGGATGACCATGAACATCCCAACACATTCATACAGTAGTCTACCATATGCACTGATGCTATACACACAAGATCCGGGGTCAAAATAAGACGACCTCTTGCTTGCTACGGCGGTAGACTCGTAGATCTTAACACCAGGGAGTCCTCGGATGACCATGGACATCCCAACACATTCATACAGTAGTCTACCATATCCACTGATGCTATACGCACATGATCCGGGGTCAAAATCCGACGACCTCTTGCTTGTTACGGCGGTAGACTCGTAGATCTTAACTCCAGGGAGTCCTTGGATGACCATGAACAACCCAACACATTCATACAGTAGTCTACCATATGCACTGATGCTATACACACAAGATCCGGGGTCAAAATAAGACGACCTCTTGCTTGCTACGGCGGTAGATTCGTAGATCTTAACTCCAGGGAGTCCTCGGATGACCATGGACATCCCAACACATTCATACAGTAGTCTACCATATCCACTGATGCTATACGCACATGATCCGGGGTCAAAATCTGACGACCTCTTGCTTGTTACGGCGGTAGACTCGTAGATCTTAACTCCAGGAGTCCTTGGATGACCATGAACATCCCAACACATTCATACAGTAGTCTACCATATCCACTGATGCTATACGCACAAGATCCGGGGTCAAAATCCGACGACCTCTTGCTTGTTACGGCGGTAGACTCGTAGATCTTAACTCCAGGGAGTCCTCGGATGACCATGGACATCCCAACACATTCATATAGTAGTCTACCATATCCACTGATGCTATACACACATGATCCGGGGTCAAAATCCGACGACCTCTTGCTTGTTACGGCGGTAGACTCGTAGATCTTAACTCCAGGAGTCCTTGGATGACCATGAACATCCCAACACATTCATATAGTAGTCTACCATATCCACTGATGATATACGCACATGATCCGGGGTCAAAATCCGACGACCTCTTGCTTGTTACGGCGGTAGACTCGTAGATCTTAACTCCAGGGAGTCCTTGGATGACCATGAACATCCCAACACATTCATACAGTAGTCTACCATATCCACTGATGCTATACGCACATGATCCGGGGTCAAAATCCGACAACCTCTTGCTTGTTACGGCGGTAGACTCGTAGATCTTAACTCCAGGGAGTCCTTGGATGACCATGAACATCCCAACACATTCATATAGTAGTCTACCATATCCATTGATGCTATACGCACATGATCCGGGGTCAAAATCTCACGACCTTTTGCTTGTTACGGCGGTAGACTCGTAGATCTTAACTCCAGGGAGTCCTTGGATGACCTTTAAGACCTTTAAGATACATAAAATTTTAGTAAACAAATAAATCAAAAATATGTTTTTAAATAAATTAATTTTAAACTTTTAATATTTATTTTTATAATCGTACAAAAATGCTAGCTGTGGACCCCCGAGAACTTGACAACTTTTTTATACATTTGTATTGGTTGTTTCCGTTGTGCTTAAAGGAAATGGCTATGCACCAGGCGCTTCCATATTCTTGTAGATGGCTCATATAATTGGGAGGAGACGCATGGTTTTTTTTAAATTGTTCGATTTTTTATGTTAAAAAATTTACCAGATTTGCATCAGTCCGCGTGGACATAAAATCAAATTCTGTCGAATGCATCGGATTCGGGGATGCCTTTTCTCTCAGGAACGGATGAGATATCGTCAATCCCTTGACACAAGTTTTGTTTTGTCGAGTAGTGTTATTCATCACACAGCTGACGGTAGTAACTAAGTGATAATTTCTAAAATATGTTTAATATAAACCATGATATTCTAAACACATCATAAATTTTACATTTCAAGTCATTTTTTTAATTTTATGTAAAAGAATTATATTTATAAAAGATTTATTTAGTTTGAATCATGATATTTTTATTATAAATTGTAGTTCATTTGAAATGCTAGAAACAATGCTTGAAAAGGGATCGATCACTGAACGGGGCTGCTCGATATTCGATAGAGCTTTCTGTCAGCGATCATTTCCCAAAACGATATTTGATCGCTGACACACAACGCCTATCATGACCGTCATTGCTTGGCAACGGTCGGTGAACGTAAACCCGAAGACGAAACGAACGAAAAATGAGCACCACTCAAGCAGCCGCCCGAACGAGACAACGTGCTCTTTCTCTTTCTCTCGTTTTTATCTCTCTCTTCCTAGTGTATGCTGCGTGGTGACAGAAATCATATGATAGCTATCATTGGAGAGATGATCGGAATCTCGGTAGAATGTCAAACGACCGCTCTCTAGGCGATTTTTCTCCTGGAGGGAAGTCAATGATTGTGTGAGTTACTTTGCTTGGTGTGTGAAACGAACGAAAGCAGAATGTAGAAATCAGGTTGTCGTGGTGAAGACGATTGGAGTGCTCTGTCAGCTATCACAAAAAAAGTCGAAATTTCGCAAGCCCTGGCTAGAACAAAAAAATCCATTTTAAATTTCTTCCAAACCATTTAAAACTGTCGTTCTTGTTGAGATTGAAGGGTAGATTATCACCAATTAATATTATTAGGCTTATTCTGTGAGCTTAAATAAGTACAAACTTTATTTAAAGATTTCTTCCCCCTGCTTCGACATTTCTATGAAAATTTAAGTGCAATCAGCTGAATTCAATTTAAAACGCATTCTCTTGCGTATCGAATCATTTTCAAGCATGTTATATTTGCTAAAAATGTTTTTGTCAATACTTGAATGTTTGAAAAACTAATGATTTAAAAACAACCGAACTAGTGTAAAATGCATTTTAATACACTTTTGCATTAAAGAATTGAGACGTGGCTTGCTTTTTTATTGTTTTTTCCCGGAATTCCGGAACTCAAAATACTTTTCTCGTTTCCCGGAAAATTAAAAACCCGGGAAAACTGGATGCCTTTAAAAGAATTGTGTATTTGAAACAGTGCACAAGCTGACGAAAATAATTAAACTTTTCTTTAAAAACGTTACTTAATCCACCTTTAGGTGGATGGTGCCTTCCTGGCTTATATAGTAATTACATTCAGTCAAAATATATCTTTAACACGTTTTGCAAATTAAACTTCATCACTCATTTCTTTTATTAGGGTTGTCAAACCTACAATTTTTCGGGCTCGTTCGTAAAGTTTTTTTTGAAAACATATCAAAAGATGGGTCACATGGTAGATCTGGACAACGTTTTCGTCCAAAAAGTATATAAATAAACCTTAAGGGCTTATAACTTTTGATATAGTTATCAGGTCTGTAATCATCAGAGCTGGAAAGGTCTAAAGAAGGAATAACATGCCGGGTTTTCTTAGAAAAACAACTCCTTTACATTCCTCGGGACTTCAACCTAAATAGTTTTTTTAGCATAACTTTTAATGTACTTAATAAAACATCATAATTTATATATAGTGACTTATGGAACCTCAAGACAGTCTAAATGAGACTTCGGTCAAAACCAGTTCAGTCTGTCCCTCAATAATCGAGTTCAATTATTTTGATCAACATCATTACCCCAGAAATATATCAATGACCTAAAAAAAAATACAAAATCCCTAGAAACACGTGCACTTTGAATTTAAAAAGAAATAAGGCGGAGCCAAATGGGTTTTCTCCAAAGTTTGTATGGAGATTTAGGGTCTTTCGTTCGTTAGCGAACAGTTTCATCTGTTTTACGGGTTTGTTTTTTTTTAAGTTTGAACTCTCATTCATAGTTAGAATACCTTTTTTGGTTTCAACAGTCGTTTTATTGGACTTACGCCCCGTACAGCACCCGGGATCGGGATAGTCCGAGGTAGAGCGCCAACAGGACAGCTGGACCTGCCTCAACGCCGGGCACACCACAATCAGGTGCTGCCACATACTCTTGGTCACGTCTCACGCCCTCAGCCTAAAATATCGCAGATTCCCGACCCGCTCCGCCAGACAATCGCATCCACACTCAACCCTTATGCAGCTCAGCTACAAAAACAGCAACGCCGGTGCCTGCTAACAGCTGCAAAGACTTCAGCCCAACAGTCCAGCCAGCAGGCGTGCATGTCTAACCGTTGCAAGGTGCCGCATCTGCCCTAGTAGTCCTACAGCCAGACCCAATCGTGGATGTCGTTCAGGCTGACGTGCTTGAGCCGCGTGTTGGTCAACCGGCCAAAGTCAATCTGGCTGAGAAGATCTCCAGCTGGGACATCCTCCTCTTCCGTTGGTCTAACCGTAACGGACAGGGACGTCGAGATTTGGCACAGCTCCTCCGTAGTTAGCACCACATCCGACGACCCAATTTCCACAATATCCAATTGAATCTGCGTTAACTGGACCACCAGTCAGGACTCGCACTGGTTCTGAAGCAGCTAGTCTGGAGTCATCTAAGGACCACCTGAGATCACCTCTTTCCCCGGCTTGTTCAAGTCCAGGTGCAGCTGGCGTAGGTTCTTCGCCTCGCGAAACTTCTCCATCAGCACTGCAAGTTCTCCATCGGCCAACTTAGGCTCCGACCTGGCCTTGTAGTTCTGCTTTCTGGCCAACGCAATGCTCAACATACAAATCTTGTAATTGCCGGCCTGTAACAAACAAGTCCTTTTAGGAAATATTCTTCTGAATCTCAAAAAAACTTCTTACCATTTAGCGATCTCCAGCTTTTCTGAACCCGGTCCTGCTCGCAAATGCACTTTTTGTACTTGTCCAGTACCCTGTCCACACAAAAAAAGTTTCTTCCTGGCGAGCCGCCGCCGCCTTAACGTCACTGTTTTACCCGTTCCGGAGCACCAACGCGGGGACCGTTCACCAGCGCTTAGCACTACTGATGGACAGCCACCGGATTTGGCTTGAGAATCGCGAAAATACCGTTCAAATAGGTTCGAATTGTTGAAATGCCTCCTCAGGAGGAAGGATTGCAGCACAACAAAACCGAAACGAAACAACTTGCGACTTGACGTTTCTCGCACACAAGGATGCCAGATATATTGAACCAAATGTTTAGTACCAGGGGGATGCTAACGGCAGCCATCTTGGGTGATTGAGATTGATAACGCGCGAAAACTGCGCACAGTGAAAACAAAAATATTTCTTTTTTTAATAATTCAATTTTTGTTATAAGAATTACTTTAGTAAAAGTCAAATTACACAGTAGTTAAGTTAAACGTTTCATGTGATAAAAGTACAACTTTAAATGAGGTCATCGGCCCGATGTGTGCTTAATAATCCCAACTTTAGTAGTTTATTTTGCAAAAAAAATGATAAAAATCGAGGGGTGAGACACATGCCCTAATTAACTAAAAATAATTGTTTAGTTAATTAGAATTTACAATTAGTTGATTAGAAATATCGCTAATCAATTAGCGTATTCCTACCCTTCAAATTTTATCTTGGGCTGACGGACAAACGTCAACAAATCAAAACAAACCAAAAACATCACTCGTGTTTGCGGCCGTAAAGCAAACGTCTTAAGTGGCCGAGTTTAAGTGGCCAACCTGGTTCTGGAACCGAGAACAGCACCCCTAGGACCCCAGAGCTGATTGGAGATCGACGTTGGTATCGGCGGGTAACGAAACCGGACACGTTTCAGAGCAACTGGAACGAGGGGGAGGCGGCGGGCCGATTTGCCCAGACGTCCGAGGACGAACTGAAAAAAACGGAGTCGCCGGCACAGATCCCGGGGGCAGCGGTGGATCTTCGTCGGTGTTTGGTGCGTTCAAGGGATTCGACGGGGTGACGTCGACACCGGCGGTGAAGCCTACCGAGGTAGGAGCCAGTCTATTTTCGCTTCTCAGTGGAATGGCAAAACCTACGACGTCCGCGCTGGAAGCCAGCATCTTTGCCACGACCGACCCTAGCAAGAATGTCTTTTCCGGGGGTTGGAAGCCCGCCGAAGGAGGACAAAGCAGGCTCCGCTGGCAACACCGGGGATGAGAGTATGCGGCAAACGCGAAAGCGCTCAATGTGGCCGTGGCCGCTTCGATTTCGGAGAAGGTGAAGGAGAATCCGGTGTGCAAGCTGACGTCGATCTTCAAGGATCACGAAAAGTATCTGGATGAAATCGAGAAGAGTAGCAGCAAGGTAAACACAATGGAGTCAACGGCCGTAAAGCCGGGAATATGTTTGGAAGAGTCGACTACAAACGACTACAAATACGGCCGCGTCACCGACTCCATTCAGCTTCGGGTTTGGCTCGACAAGTTCCACACCCAGAACGGACTTCATCTTCATCACCAACGTGGCCAAACCCACGAAGGACAGCAAGCCGGACGAAAAAGAGACCGCCGATTACGACGAGGACGAACCGTCCAAGGTGAAGTTCACGCCGGTCAAGGAAAAGGACATCATCTTCTCCAAGCGGTTCAAATTGTTCGTCAAAGCTGACGGCAACCACTCGGACCGTGACATCGGAACTCTGCAAATCAAAAAGGTGGACGGAAAGGTGCAGATTCTGGTGCAGGCCGGCACCAGTATTGGCCAGATTCTGCTCAACATCATTCTGAACGAGGCGGTTTCGGTGCAGGAGATGGGCAAGAACAACGTCATAATGGTGTGCGTTCCGACGCCGGAGACGAAGCCACCGTCGGTGCTGCTGCGGGTCAAGAACGGCGAGGAGGCCGACGATATGTAAAAAACGCTGAACAAGTAAAGCCCAAATAAGTGGTCGGGTCATGGAAAATTGGTTAATGTTTCATTAAATAGGAAATAAATTGCTCAAAATCTGAAAAAAGAACAGGAAAATGTGCTCCCGTAAAAACCGTTATTCGGACGTAGAGCCCACTGTCATGTCTCTGTGCCATGTGATCCCACGTTCACTTCCACGACGGTCATCACCTCCGCAGAACCTAACCTTCACAGAAAAGTCCACCGTGTACTTCAGCTCGACCATAACCCGATCTACTTGCAGATCCGCGTGTCAACGCCTGGACGATGTCTAAAAGAAATCCGTCCTTGATGTGGTCCCCCGATGTCGAAAAAGGTGTCCACTTCGGAGCCGGATTCCGTATTGCCCCGTCAAATAGGCCCTTCTTGGACTGGCACCGCTTGTAGAACAGAGACAGGCGGGAGTTTGGCCGCGGTAGTAGCTGCTGCATCTTTCCGCGCTCCTCCTGCTCTCGTTTGGCCATAATCTTCTTAACTTTCGCTGACAGCTTCTTGTCCTTGGTCTCCTTCTTGTGCAGTACCAACTTTTTCCGGGTTTAGTAGGCCTTCAACGTGAGTTTGCTGCTGGTTGAGGCCAAAATTTAAAATATAGAAAAGAAAATTTAATGTTTTTCTTGCGGTTCAGATCGCAGATAGAGACATTTTCAAGCTGTCAAAATGACTTTTCTCAACCACAAGATAACTTGATATAAGATGGGAATGGAATATCAAATCAGCGCTAATCAATTAGCTAGTTGACGAAAATCAGCGCTAATCAATTAGTGTAAAGATGATTGATGAACTGTGTCCTGCCCCTCGATAAAAATCACCTCACAAACATACACTAACTCTTAAACGTACATTGCGGTAAAATTTTACATAGAAACAATAATTACTTTATTTCCATTTTATGCCTGCAGTTTTTGTACTTTTTTTTACAGTGCGCAGTTGCTTTGTTTTGGTTCCGTAACGAACAGCTGTTCTTTTGTGCTGGAGCCGAAGTTGACATTGCCCTTTTGTTCTGGTGCCGAAGTTGACAACTTGTGTTGGCTGCGGGCGAGCTGCCTGTAGTGAGATATAGATGTCGCCCCCCTGTTTAGTACAGACTTTTGAAATTAAATATTTTGAAATAAGTAGTAATTAATATATTGTTATTTTTTTCCAGCTGAATTGTTATTAAACTATAATAAATAATGCTTCAAAATCATTAGTTTTCATTTAAAGTTAGTAAATCTCTATAAAGGTGCAAAAAATATACTTGCCTATTACAGACTTTTAAATATGGAAATACAGATCTCTTATATAGAAAAAATGACAACGCTGTATTCGCTCGTCGACCCGCAACAGCAGACCCGGCCATTTGAGGTTATGTTGAAAATCACCCTTTTTTGTATCTACAAAAAAACTTTTTCATGGCATAACTTTAAAATTACTTCACTAAACAGAATAAAATTTAATAGGGTCTTAGGGGACCCCAAAACGAACAGAATAAGGCGGATCCGGCCAAAATCGGTTCAGCCAGTTCTGAGATAATCGTGTGGAAAAAAAACCATGTCTACACACATCCCCACAGACATTTGTTCAGAATTTAATTCTGAGTCGATAGGTATACGTGAAGGTATATCTAGGAGGTGTATTTAAGAAGTTCATTTTTCGAGTGATTTTATAGCCTTGCCTCAGTGAGGTGAGGAAGGCAAAAATACTGATTTATGTATTACAACTCGTTTCCGTCGTTTTTTTTTTTGATCGGCGAAACGATCTTCGGCGTACCAGATCCTATTGTACGGCCTACTTGCAAATATTTTTCAAGTTAATGTCCCTCCCTTCCTTCAAATTGTTCTGAAAATCAGAAGGGGGGCAAAAAAAAAATGTTTCTAAAAAACTTCAAAATTCCAATGAAAATAAATATAAATAGAAAACAATGAATTTTACTGCATTGATAATCATATTTAGCTTGCATTGCAAATTCGCAAAAAAAATGTTTTTGTCAATAGATAGATATTTTGGAAACTAATGATGGCAAAACAACTGGACAAGTGTAACTTGAAAACGGAGCACTTTATTGAAAACTCACTAAAGTACTTTTTGATTGCGAATTCGATTTTTCTTCGAAAAATGAAGTTGAAATTTTTTATGAAAAATGAAGTTGAATATTTCAAATTTTTGAAAAAATCTGTATTGATTCTAAAAATTATAACTCGGTCAAAGATGTTTTGCCCATTCTGGAAATTTCTGAAAAGTTGGCATTTGATGTCAATATGAAACATATAAAAAAATAAAATAAAAATAGCATTTTTTTGCAAATCAAGTTTAAGTGAAAAAAAGTGAAATTAAAAATCACATTTTTTTTACCGTGTTTAATTTTTTTCAGTGTAGTCCATATCCATACCTACAACTTTGCCGAAGACACCAAATCGATCAAAAAATTCCTTAAAATGCTTTTGAATTTTCACATATCATTTTTGTATGGACAGCTGTCAAATTTGTCAAATAGCTGAATTTTTAAAAATAAGCATCGTTTTAATGCAAGGAAATATGTTTTGTTTTTTTTAACATATTTTATATTTGTTCATATTTTCCAATTCTCCATGACATCAGTGGAGAACAACATAAAAATCAATAAAAGAAAAGTGTGATCAACTGTAAACAGTGCCCAAATAATAAATTAGCTTGCCTGTGCAAAAAAATGCCAATGCAAAAAATTCGTTGACATTTAGTATTACAAGAAAAAACAGATTTCAATTTGAATTCTTCGGTGGGAAGTTCAGTAATTATCATTTCTCTAGAATTTTGAAACCAACCCTGAAATAGATTGCATATCTCTTCTCTTCCACAACCAGAACCATTTCCAAAACTTTCCGAAAAAAACTTACCTGAACAAAACTAAACCCCTAGCCCAGCCCAAATCCGTCCACCGCTTCCATATTTTCCGGAAAATTAATAGATGAAACTTTCTGCCTCAACTCCGACCGTAACTATGTTAAATTGGAATACTTGGGATGGCTTCCTGACGGCCATCGACCACCACCTCGGCTCCCAGAACTCCCAGAGCCCGACAAATAAAAGAGTCGACCCTCCCGTGTCTCTTCCCTTGCGCAACCTCATCCGGTTTCAACTTTTCAAAACGAGCAAAGAATTATGTTCCCCAACCGAGCAAAATTTATCTCCCCTTGCTACGGTGTGTTCTCCGCGTGCTGGACACTCTCCAGAGGACATTTGAAAGGGGTAAAGAGTGGGAGGGGGGGAAGGGGGTGGCATTTGAGCTCCATTATGGGGACACCTTTCACTTCTCCGTGAGCGGCTTTTCCCAGGGAAAAGAAGGGAGGACGAAGAGTGCGATGTTTTAAAAAGTTGATTTCCTCTTTTTTTGCAGGATTGTTTTTTTTTGTGTGTGCTTGTTGGAAAAAGAAGGAACATCTCGGCTATTTGCTTTTTCTTGGGTCGAACCGGGAATGAATGTTTTATTAAATTTTTTGCCGATCTATCTTTTTGTGACACCTTTTAAAGAAACTGAAAATACTTTAAATCTTGTGTTATTTTCAATAAAATTTATACTGTTTTTGAAAAATCATATTTTTTTTCAAAAAGAGAAAAGTTTAAAAACTTTAAAATAAATTTTGTTTTTTTTTTCTCACATCTCCGCGAATAATCAGCTCGAACTTTGGCAGCCTCGCGGGGATTCCAAACGCTGGAACAACCTGCGAGGGCTTCCAAATTGCCGTGTAGGCACACAATCTCCGGTGCCGGAGGAAAGTGGAGAGAAAAAAAAACTTTCTGTCCGCGACATTGAAATGCGAATTGTTTAAATTAGCAATTCCCTTTGAGGAAAAAAGTTGCCCGGAATTCGATAAATTCAAATTGGACAGCATGGCTGGGGAGGAAGTTTGGAATGAATTTTAAATTGAAGACAATTGAAATCATCACTTGGGAGTTTTGGGGACTTTTTATCGTAATCTCTGGTTTGCATTATGATTTTTTTCCTCAATTTTGTTGAAAGCTTAGAAAAACTTAAATTTCTGCTGTTATGATATCGACTTGAAAACATGGCAATTAAAAGTGAGAAGAAAAAATATGTTTTTCTCGAGAACTGCAGTCCGCACAAATTGATATTATGTTTCACTTCTGAGCTCAATTGTTTTCCAAGTGGCCAACTAATCCGTTCCATTTCAATACCATCTTCCCACCCCATTTGTACTCTCCCAAAGGAGCAGCAGCAGCAGCAGCAGATTCGCTTACTATTGCCACCAGCCAGTGTACAGACTGTAATTTCCGTTTTGAATTTATAATTGGCTTTCTTCCCGAGTGAGATAATGGCACTGCTAACACCACCTCCCCTTCCTGCTGAGGAGGCACCGTTGGAAAACGTTTCCGCAACTTGGGACTGCCGGTTGTCCCCGCTGGAAGCTTTTCACTGATAAGTAGACATTTTTAAGCATTATTATGTCAAAAAATATTATCACATCATTGCCACATCTACTTGTCTATGGCACAGAAGCTTCATTATCTGGTGGAGTTTATCCGTTTTCTCCATCATCCGTTTCAACTTTTCTCTCTTTCTAACGCCCCCTGTTGTCCTTGTCAAAGCCATAACCAGCTGCTTATTCAACCACCCTCGGAAAAGCTCCACCGCCTTCTTCTTCTTCTTCTGCTCTCTTCCACTTATTTCATATTTAATTGCTATGCCAGGAAAGATAATTATCTATCCAGTGCAACACTCTTCCGACCGCGCGGTGTCTCTCACCACCCCGCTCGACAGGATGCAAACTGCAGGATCTGCATCTTGCTCTCATCCTGGTTCTGGTAGGTCTGGTTCGGGTACTGTCGGTACCACTGGGTTTTTGCACTCCCGCGTTTGGGGAAAATCTTTTTCAAAACAAGTACAAAATATAACAATGAATGAGATTTATGAGGTATCAAACTTTGGTGAATTGCAAAATTTGTCAAGTTTCTACCCTACTTAATGTTTTCTAAGCTAAGTGATTTTAGATAGCCAACAAGACTTGTTCTTGAACAGTTATTAGTCATGATAAACATGATTTTTGCATTACAGTCCAGATTCGATTATCCGAAGGTCTTGGCAAAATTTCACTTAGGATAATCGAATCACGAAAAAAATCGTTGTCTTAATTTGGATTGTTGAGCTCAAGTATTTAGAATGTTTAAATCCAAGATGGCGACCAAAATGGCGGTGATAAAATATTGAAAAAATGCATTTTTTAATTCAATAGGCATTTAACCTATCAAATTTGACTAAAAGAGGGTCGCAGAACTCATATTTGACATTAAAAGTAAAACAATATGAAAAAAACCAAAACATTCTTGTTGTTCGTGGTTCGAAAATGCGAAGTTCCATACAAACCTTCGAATAATCGAACTTTGGATTATCGAAACTTCGGATAATTGAGACTGAACTGTATTTGAAATATTTTGTTCCCTTTGTTTTTTATTTTGAATGTAAAAAAACGAAAGGATTTCTTTTCGTTTTATTGCTTAAAATGGGTAATTTTTAAAATATAAAAAAGTACATTGAACTTTTTTGGATCAAACTTTGTAGGGTCCTTCCCAGTGACCAAAAAAGCCATTATGTGTCATTGGTTCACCCATACAAGGCTCCAAACAATTGGCAACTGTCCATACAAAAAAAGAACGTTAATGGAAAATCTGAATTTTTTGAAGGAATTTTCTGATCAATTAGGTGTCTTCGGCAAAGTTGCATACTACAGCTGGGGTATAAAATACAAGAATACCATATTTCGGCATTACTTGGGCAAATTACAGAGACTAACCCTTTTTTGCCCAGCAATAGTTGGTAACATACCATAAATCATTGCAAGTTTAAAATAATACAGTCATGCCCCGGTTTTGATTCGTTCATCTGTCTCGGTTTAGCACGGCCCAGTGCTTAACTTATGCACACCCGATCAGACGGTAATAACTAAATTCATGCCATTTCAATAACAAATACTGTTAAAATAACAGAAATTGTTATAGATTCTTCTTGAAAAATTCATTTTTGCATAAGGGTTAAATAACAGTTTATGTTATCATAACAAAATTAGTTATGGTCTGATATTGATTGAAAGCCAAAACAACTTTGGAATAACATTTTTTGTTATGGAAGAATACCGACAACTGTTATTGGGATGATCGGATTAGTTGTTAAAATAACAAAAAATAATAACAAAGATTTGTTCGAAGAATAACTTAAAATGTTATTGCTCTGTTATTACAATAACAATCCAATAACAAAAAAGTCATAGCGACGAATAACATATTTTGTTATTAATAACATAAAATGTTATTGGCCTAGTATTTTTAAACATCAAAAAATGTTATTCCCAAGTTATTTCCGTCCGCTCGGGCAGAGCTTATGGGATTTTGGCTATATGGAATGTATTGGCTATAATCTATGAAAAATCATACTTACATCAAAAAATTACAGTGTTTTGGAATCGGGATCGGGATTTTCACTTAATACGCATTTTTCCTATATTTTGAAAATGCAATGCTTCTCGAAAAAAACCCTCAAATTTATTGTTATTGCAATATGGGTATCAAATGACTGGGATTTTTCACACATTTTAAATGTATTTTTTTAATGCTAAAATTTTTCACAAAACAACTTATTAAAAAAAAAAACTCAAAGTTTTAGTTTTTTTTAAATATGGGTATCTAATGATCGAGGGTTTTTCATACATTTCGAAAGTACTAATTTCTTTCACAAAACTACGTATTTTTGAAAAAAATACTCAAAATTTAATATTTTTACCAATGTGAGTATCAAATGATCAGAATTTTTTTAAATTTAGAATGTAATAATACTAAAAAAAATCAAAAAAACTATGTATTTTTTTAAATACTAAAAATTTTTGTTTTTTTTTTAATACGGATATCGAATGATTGGGATTTTTTCATACATTTTGAATAAAGTTTCATTATTTTGAAAATACTCAAAATTTTCGCAAAACTACATATTTACAAAAAAAAGCACTCGAAATTTAATTATTAAAAATATGATATCAAACGATCGGGATTTTTTCAAACATTTCAAAAATTGTAACACATTTTTTTTAATTCCCAAATATTTCACAGAACTGCGTATTTTCTAAAATGATCAAAATTTTTGCTTTTCACAATTTTGGTTCGATAGATAGAAAGATTGAGATATTTGAATGAATTTCAAAAGCTAACATTTTTTTTGAAAATACTCAAATTTTTCACAAAACTGAGCATGAGCATGAGCATGAGAAACCACCTATACTCAAATTTTTCACAAAACTACGTATTTTCTGAAAAAATACTCAAAATTTCAAAGTTTCAAAATTTATTACATTTGAAATGTTTGTTCGTTGTTTGTTTTTCCATACATTTCGAAAGTACTAATTTTTCCACAAAACTACGTATTTTTGAAAAAAATACTCAAAATTAAATATTTTTACCAATGTGGGTATCAAATTATTGGATTTTTTTTTTTAAATTCAGAATGTAATAATACTTTAAAAAAATCACAAAACTATGTATTTTTTTTAAATGCTAAAAATTTCAATACGGATATCGAATGATTGGGATTTTCATACATTTTGAATAAAGTTTCATTATTTTGAAAATACTCAAAATTTTCGCAAAACTACATATTTACAAAAGAAAGCACTCGAAATTTAATTTTTAACAATATGGATATCAAACGATCGGGATTTTTTCAAACATTTCAAAAATTTTAACACATTTTTTTTAAAATGCTCAAATATTTCACAAAACTGTGTATTTTCGAAAAATAATAATAATTTCAGCTTTTCACAATATCGGTTCGATAGATAGTAAGATTGATATATTTGAATGAATTTCAAAAGCTATCATTTGTTCGAAAATACTCAAAGTTTTCACAAAACTTCGTATTTTCTAAAAAATGCTCAAAATTTCAAAGTTTCAAAATTTATTGCATTTGAAATGTTTGAAAAAAAAATCAGAGCAGCGGCCGTGGCTGACTGGTTATGGTGTTCGCTTTGTAAGCGAATGGTTCTGGGTTCGATTCTTATCTGCTCCCAACAAGAAAGTTAAGAACACAGAAATTTGAAATGATGAATTTGAACGAGATAATCAAAGCCGCAAAAGGCGGGTTTCAATCCCCCATCCTTTGGATTGGTAAACAAAAATGTTGTTATAACATTCTAAATATATGAAAAAGTCCAAATCATTTAATATCAATATTGCGAAAAACCGAAATTTTGAAAAAACAAAACGAAAATACGTCGTTTTGTGAAAATTTTCAGTATTTTCAAAAAATCTTTTAATTGTAAATTTGATTAAATATCTTAATATGATAGAACTTTTTAACATTTTTTTGTTTTTTCGATATTTTTAACCCATGCTTGGCGGCAAAATATTTGTCCATGCTTCTCTATGTTTGCGGTTTATTCTCTTCTAAAAATACCAAAATAAATCAAAAATTATAAAAATATAGATTTTTCGAAATTGATTATTTTTAACATTTAAGTAATACAAAATTCAGAAATTTTATCCCATGTACATATTTTTTTTTAAATAGTGCTATCAATTTAAAATAAATACATTATTTGCGTTTAAATAAAGATTTTAATTCAGAGCAATTTCAATTTAACTACATATTCCATTTTGAAGGAAACATTTTAAAAGTCTATTGAAACTCGATTTATTCAATTTTTAACGAGGCCGTTGCAAATAATTTTCAAAGTTTATGTGCCCCCCCCCCTCCCCCTCTTCAAAATTGGTCTGAAAAATCAGGGGGCAAAATTTTTTTTTCCAAAAAACTTAATTTTTTTTACGGAAATAGAAGTCTAATCAACTGAAAACAATCTAAATTGCATTTTTCTGCATTGATAATCATATTTAGCATATTTGGGCTTGTTTAGAATTTTTATGAAATTCCAATGGACAGCACCGCAAAAATTTTATTTTTCGCAAAAAAACATTTTTTTGCCAATACTTAGATATTTTGGAAACCATTCATGACAAAACAACTGGACAGGTGAATAATGCATTTTAAAACACTCTTCTCATTAAAATTGATAAAATTGATAAAATTGATAAAATTGATAAAATTGATAAAATTGATAAAATTGATAAAATTGATAAAATTGATAAAATTGATAAAATTGATAAAATTGATAAAATTGATAAAATTGATAAAATTGATAAAATTGATAAAATTGATAAAATTGATAAAATTGATAAAATTGATAAAATTGATAAAATTGATAAAATTGATAAAATTGATAAAATTGATAAAATTGATAAAATTGATAAAATTGATAAAATTGATAAAATTGATAAAATTGATAAAATTGATAAAATTGATAAAATTGATAAAATTGATAAAATTGATAAAATTGATAAAATTGATAAAATTGATAAAATTGATAAAATCGATAAAATTGATAAAATTGATAAAATTGATAAAATTGATAAAATTGATAAAATTGATAAAATTGATAAAATTGATAAAATTGATAAAATTGATAAAATTGATAAAATTGATAAAATTGATAAAATTGATAAAATTGATAAAATTGATAAAATTGATAAAATTGATAAAATTGATAAAATTAATAAAATTGATAAAATTGATAAAATTGATGAAATTGATTAAATTGATAAAATTGATAAAATTGATACAATTGATAAAATTGATAAAATTGATAAAATTGATAAAATTGATAAAATTGATCAAATTGATAAAATTGATAAAATTGATAAAATTGATAAAATTGATAAAATTGTAAAATTGATAAAATTGATAAAATTGATAAAATTGATAAAATTGATAAAATTGATAAAATTGATAAAATTGATAAAATTGATAAAATTGATAAAATTGATAAAATTGATAAAATTGATAAAATTGATAAAATTGATAAAATTGATAAAATTGATAAAATTGATAAAATTGATAAAATTGATAAAATTGATAAAATTGATAAAATTGATAAAATTGATAAAATTGATAAAATTGATAAAATTGATAAAATTGATAAAATTGATAAAATTGATAAAATTGATAAAATTGATAAAATTGATAAAATTGATAAAATTGATAAAATTGATAAAATTGATAAAATTGATAAAATTGATAAATTTATAAAATTGATAAAATTCATAAAATTGATAAAATTGATAAAATTGATAAAATTGATAAAATTGATAAAATTGATAGAATTGATAGAATTGATAGAATTGATAAAATTGATAAAATTGATAAAATTGATAAAATTGATGAAATTGATAAAATTGATAAAATTGATAAAATTGATAAAATTGATAAAATTGATAAAATTGATAAAATTGATAAAATTGATAAAATTGATAAAATTGATAAAATTGATAAAATTGATAAAATTGATAAAATTGATAAAATTGATAAAATTGATAAAATTGATAAAATTGATAAAATTGATAAAATTGATAAAATTGATAAAATTGATAAAATTGATAAAATTGATAAAATTGATAAAATTGATAAAATTGATAAATTGATAAAATTGATAAAATTGATAAAATTGATAAAATTGATAAAATTGATAAAATTGATAAAATTGATAAAATTGATAAAATTGATAAAATTGATAAAATTGATAAAATTGATAAAATTGATAAAATTGATAAAATTGATAAAATTGATAAAATTGATAAAATTGATAAAATTGATAAAATTGATAAAATTGATAAAATTGATAAAATTGATAAAATTGATAAAATTGATAAAATTGATAAAATTGATAAAATTGATAAAATTGATGAAATTGATAAAATTGATAAAATTGTTAAAATTGATAAAATTGATAAAATTGATAAAATTGATAAAATTGATAAAATTGATAAAATTGATAAAATTGATAAAATTGATAAAATTGATAAAATTGATAAAATTGATAAAATTGATAAAATTGATAAAATTGATAAAATTGATAAAATTGATAAAATTGATAAAATTGATAAAATTTATGAAAATGATAAAAGTTATTCAATTAATTGAATTGATATAATTGAAACAATTGAATCTTTTATGAGAAAAAAAGAAATTAAAACAGAAATTAAATGCAATTGCAGCACCATCCCAAAAATTAACCCACCCTCGTGTTAAGTGCAATGCTGCTTGACATACTTGCAGAGAAGTTGTGCCGTCATGTCGGAGTTTCGCAATTGATTCCATAGTGAAGTGACAACGCTGCTTCCCATCTCAGCTTTTTCCCTCTTCAGCTTCCAGGTTACGGTCAGTCGAGAAGATTGGAGGGGAATTTATCGTTCCAATTTGCGTCAAACGGTCGGAGAGGTAGCTAAACTTTGATGAGGGATTGCGTGAAAATTTAAGTCGAAGCTTCGAAGTGATTAAATTTCGATGCATTTTATTTTTACCTCTCGAGGAATTTTGATCAAGTCTAGTTAGCAATATTGACGTTTTTTTTTATTCTCAAATCTCCACCAATTAAACATCTACCCTAATCAACATCGGAAAGGGGAAAAATGAAAACAAAAAATAATCAAATTTATGAACACCCAACTCACCAAGCTAGGAGCCAGCGACCAACCCAAAGTCTGGTCCGTCACGATCGAAAAATTTTGCAGCGTTGGTTTGTTTTAATTTGGCCACCATTAATGACCGGCTCCTCGGAGCTAAAACTGGCAGAGTTGGAGATTTTTCTCAGATGGGAGGGGGGACCATCCCCAGTAGCGTGGTTCACGTTTCTATGAAAAAGACAAAAGTTGTTATTTTGTCTTGCATCAACCGGAATTTCGTTCTTTTATGTCCCCAGAAGCACTCCTGAAAATTTGAGCCCATTTGGTAAGGTCTAGGAGCTCCAGTTTTAATTTGAAATTTATATGGGATTTTGATTTATTTTCCATGGGAAACTATCTTTTACACATTGTATTAGGAATTTTTTTTATAAATCGATGAAATGACTTGATTCTTACAGTAGGAGATAGGTTTTGAACTGGGGAACAACTTTGTAGAACATACCAACAAGCTAGGAAGTGACCCTTTAAAGATACAGATACTTTTAGATGGTGGCTGGCCCCTTCAAAAGCCACCATCTAAAAGTATCTGTATCTTTGAAGGGTCACTTCCTACCTTGTTGGTATGTTCTACAAAGTGTTCCCAGTTCAAAACCTATCTCCTACTGTAAGAATCAAGTCATTTCATCGATTTATAAAAAAAAATTCCTAATACAATGTAAAAAAAGATAGTTTCCCATGGAAAATAAATCAAAATCCCATATAAATTTCAAATTAAAACTGGAGCTCCTAGACCTTACCAAATGGGCTCAAATTTTCAGGAGTGCTTCTGGGGACATAAAAGAACGAAATTCCGGTTGATGCAAGACAAAATAACAACTTTTGTCTTTTTCATAGAAACGTGAACCACGCTAATCCCCAGTCTGACAATCGCCGACAGCACGATAATTAAGTAAAAAGAATTCTGAAAAATTATCACCGCTGGGGTTCATTATGTGGTTTGATTTGCGGCATTAAGTCGAATTTACTTAAAACGGGGAGGGGTTTAATTTGGCTTGATTTGGTCAGCAAATTTTGTTAGTTGTATTGTTGATTCAGTTATTCGACGAATTTTAAAATTTACAAAATTTCAATCAGCAAAGCAAGCACATTATTGGAACTTGTTTATCGAAACACAATCGCGCTCCCAGAACCCTTTCAACTTCAACGACAACTCGCAGTTGGAAGATGAAAATTCAAATTAAGTTTGCTCAATCTTGAGCATTCAATCTACAAATGACAAAAGCTCGCTCCACCCCTACAGAATGCTTTCTCCACAGGTAGCTGAAGAAACTCTTCGGAACTAGGACCTTCGCCCAAGTTAGTGAACAATACTCAAAACCGTCAGAAGTCCTTGCGCCGAGTGGCATCACAAAACTAATTTCACCTGGTTCAGACCGGGCACGAAACGGGTCTGCCCTGCAGTATTGTGCCACTTTCCTGTCGACCAAGGTAGCGTTAGAGAAAAGCTCTTTGTCGTTATCAATTTGAAATTTTGTCCACCCCGCGCGCGCGTTGGAAAGCATTTTCAATTTGTTATCTTAATTAGGTTGATATCTATCTCCGAAGAAAATTCCAATTTGAACTTTTCCTCGGCAGCGGCGCGTTTTGAAAAAGAAAGAACGGAAATTTGCCTTGCAAAGTTCCTACTGAGTCCCCTCTCCCGAGAGGTTTCGGTAAGTAAGTTTTTTGGGTTGGAAAGTTTCAAACTGCGAAAGCTTTTGAGACGGATTGAAAGCAAGAGGGAAAAAAATGAAATTTACATTTATAATCAAGGCGACATGAATAGATAAAGAGGGGGCAAACCCGCCTGTCCCGCAGTCGGTGGAGGTTGAGTAAGTACTCTGCTCGGAATGAGTACGTATTTATCTGGATAAAATGTAAATGGGTCGATTCCGAGGGGAATTTGTGCGTCTTTTTTTGTTCTTTTTGTCATACAATGGAACGAATGGAATGTGAGCGCAAAAACGACGGTGAAGTCCACTTAAGAGTTAATCCATGGAAATTAATCTCGTTTTTGAATAAATTTAAATTGAGCACAGCGTAATTTTGGTATTAGTAAAAGGTGAGGTGTTTCACGACCTCGATTTGAAAAAAAAATATGACCAGCTTTTATGTTTTAAGTTTAAAGTTTAAAGTTTAAAGTTTAAAGTTTAAAGTTTAAAGTTTAAAGTTTAAAGTTTAAAGTTTAAAGTTTAAAGTTTAAAGTTTAAAGTTTAAAGTTTAAAGTTTAAAGTTTAAAGTTTAAAGTTTAAAGTTTAAAGTTTAAAGTTTAAAGTTTAAAGTTTAAAGTTTAAAGTTTAAAGTTTAAAGTTTAAAGTTTAAAGTTTAAAGTTTAAAGTTTAAAGTTTAAAGTTTAAAGTTTAAAGTTTAAAGTTTAAAGTTTAAAGTTTAAAGTTTAAAGTTTAAAGTTTAAAGTTTAAAGTTTAAAGTTTAAAGTTTAAAGTTTAAAGTTTAAAGTTTAAAGTTTAAAGTTTAAAGTTTAAAGTTTAAAGTTTAAAGTTTAAAGTTTAAAGTTTAAAGTTTAAAGTTTAAAGTTTAAAGTTTAAAGTTTAAAGTTTAAAGTTTAAAGTTTAAAGTTTAAAGTTTAAAGTTTAAAGTTTAAAGTTTAAAGTTTAAAGTTTAAAGTTTAAAGTTTAAAGTTTAAAGTTTAAAGTTTAAAGTTTAAAGTTTAAAGTTTAAAGTTTAAAGTTTAAAGTTTAAAGTTTAAAGTTTAAAGTTTAAAGTTTAAAGTTTAAAGTTTAAAGTTTAAAGTTTAAAGTTTAAAGTTTAAAGTTTAAAGTTTAAAGTTTAAAGTTTAAAGTTTAAAGTTTAAAGTTTAAAGTTTAAAGTTTAAAGTTTAAAGTTTAAAGTTTAAAGTTTAAAGTTTAAAGTTTAAAGTTTAAAGTTTAAAGTTTAAAGTTTAAAGTTTAAAGTTTAAAGTTTAAAGTTTAAAGTTTAAAGTTTAAAGTTTAAAGTTTAAAGTTTAAAGTTTAAAGTTTAAAGTTTAAAGTTTAAAGTTTAAAGTTTAAAGTTTAAAGTTTAAAGTTTAAAGTTTAAAGTTTAAAGTTTAAAGTTTAAAGTTTAAAGTTTAAAGTTTAAAGTTTAAAGTTTAAAGTTTAAAGTTTAAAGTTTAAAGTTTAAAGTTTAAAGTTTAAAGTTTAAAGTTTAAAGTTTAAAGTTTAAAGTTTAAAGTTTAAAGTTTAAAGTTTAAAGTTTAAAGTTTAAAGTTTAAAGTTTAAAGTTTAAAGTTTAAAGTTTAAAGTTTAAAGTTTAAAGTTTAAAGTTTAAAGTTTAAAGTTTAAAGTTTAAAGTTTAAAGTTTAAAGTTTAAAGTTTAAAGTTTAAAGTTTAAAGTTTAAAGTTTAAGTTTAAAGTTTTTAAAGTTTAAAGTTTAAAGTTTAAAGTTTAAAGTTTAAAGTTTAAAGTTTAAAGTTTAAAGTTTAAAGTTTAAAGTTTAAAGTTTAAAGTTTAAAGTTTAAAGTTTAAAGTTTAAAGTTTAAAGTTTAAAGTTTAAAGTTTAAAGTTTAAAGTTTAAAGTTTAAAGTTTAAAGTTTAAAGTTTAAAGTTTAAAGTTTAAAGTTTAAAGTTTAAAGTTTAAAGTTTAAAGTTTAAAGTTTAAAGTTTAAAGTTTAAAGTTTAAAGTTTAAAGTTTAAAGTTTAAAGTTTAAAGTTTAAAGTTTAAAGTTTAAAGTTTAAAGTTTAAAGTTTAAAGTTTAAAGTTTAAAGTTTAAAGTTTAAAGTTTAAAGTTTAAAGTTTAAAGTTTAAAGTTTAAAGTTTAAAGTTTAAAGTTTAAAGTTTAAAGTTTAAAGTTTAAAGTTTAAAGTTTAAAGTTTAAAGTTTAAAGTTTAAAGTTTAAAGTTTAAAGTTTAAAGTTTAAAGTTTAAAGTTTAAAGTTTAAAGTTTAAAGTTTAAAGTTTAAAGTTTAAAGTTTAAAGTTTAAAGTTTAAAGTTTAAAGTTTAAAGTTTAAAGTTTAAAGTTTAAAGTTTAAAGTTTAAAGTTTAAAGTTTAAAGTTTAAAGTTTAAAGTTTAAAGTTTAAAGTTTAAAGTTTAAAGTTTAAAGTTTAAAGTTTAAAGTTTAAAGTTTAAAGTTTAAAGTTTAAAGTTTAAAGTTTAAAGTTTAAAGTTTAAAGTTTAAAGTTTAAAGTTTAAAGTTTAAAGTTTAAAGTTTAAAGTTTAAAGTTTAAAGTTTAAAGTTTAAAGTTTAAAGTTTAAAGTTTAAAGTTTAAAGTTTAAAGTTTAAAGTTTAAAGTTTAAAGTTTAAAGTTTAAAGTTTAAAGTTTAAAGTTTAAAGTTTAAAGTTTAAAGTTTAAAGTTTAAAGTTTAAAGTTTAAAGTTTAAAGTTTAAAGTTTAAAGTTTAAAGTTTAAAGTTTAAAGTTTAAAGTTTAAAGTTTAAAGTTTAAAGTTTAAAGTTTAAAGTTTAAAGTTTAAAGTTTAAAGTTTAAAGTTTAAAGTTTAAAGTTTAAAGTTTAAAGTTTAAAGTTTAAAGTTTAAAGTTTAAAGTTTAAAGTTTAAAGTTTAAAGTTTAAAGTTTAAAGTTTAAAGTTTAAAGTTTAAAGTTTAAAGTTTAAAGTTTAAAGTTTAAAGTTTAAAGTTTAAAGTTTAAAGTTTAAAGTTTAAAGTTTAAAGTTTAAAGTTTAAAGTTTAAAGTTTAAAGTTTAAAGTTTAAAGTTTAAAGTTTAAAGTTTAAAGTTTAAAGTTTAAAGTTTAAAGTTTAAAGTTTAAAGTTTAAAGTTTAAAGTTTAAAGTTTAAAGTTTAAAGTTTAAAGTTTAAAGTTTAAAGTTTAAAGTTTAAAGTTTAAAGTTTAAAGTTTAAAGTTTAAAGTTTAAAGTTTAAAGTTTAAAGTTTAAAGTTTAAAGTTTAAAGTTTAAAGTTTAAAGTTTAAAGTTTAAAGTTTAAAGTTTAAAGTTTAAAGTTTAAAGTTTAAAGTTTCAAGTTTAAAGTTTAAAGTTTAAAGTTTAAAGTTTAAAGTTTAAAGTTTAAAGTTTAAAGTTTAAAGTTTAAAGTTTTAAGTTTTAAGTTTTAAGTTTTAAGTTTTAAGTTTTAGTTTTATGTTTTAAGTTTTAAGTTTTAAGTTTTAAGTTTTAAGTTTTAAGTTTTAAGTTTTAAGTTTTAAGTTTTAAGTTTTAAGTTTTAAGTTTTAAGTTTTAAGTTTTAAGTTTTAAGTTTTAAGTTTTAAGTTTTAAGTTTTAAGTTTTAAGTTTTAAGTTTTAAGTTTAAAGTTTAAAGTTTAAAGTTTAAAGTTTAAAGTTTAAAGTTTAAAGTTTAAAGTTTAAAGTTTAAAGTTTAAAGTTTAAAGTTTTAAGTTTTAAGTTTTAAGTTTTAAGTTTTAGTTTTATGTTTTAAGTTTTAAGTTTTAAGTTTTAAGTTTTAAGTTTTAAGTTTTAAGTTTTAAGTTTTAAGTTTTAAGTTTAAGTTTTAAGTTTTAAGTTTTAAGTTTTAAGTTTTAAGTTTTAAGTTTTAAGTTTTAAGTTTTAAGTTTTAAGTTTTAAGTTTTAAGTTTTAAGTTTTAAGTTTTAAGTTTTAAGTTTTAAGTTTTAAGTTTTAAGTTTTAAGTTTTAAGTTTTAAGTTTTAAGTTTTAAGTTTTAAGTTTTAAGTTTTAAGTTTTAAGTTTTAAGTTTTAAGTTTTAAGTTTTAAGTTTTAAGTTTTAAGTTTTAAGTTTTAAGTTTTAAGTTTTAAGTTTTAAGTTTTAAGTTTTAAGTTTTAAGTTTTAAGTTTTAAGTTTTAAGTTTTAAGTTTTAAGTTTTAAGTTTTAAGTTTTAAGTTTTAAGTTTTAAGTTTTAAGTTTTAAGTTTTAAGTTTTAAGTTTTAAGTTTTAAGTTTTAAGTTTTAAGTTTTAAGTTTTAAGTTTTAAGTTTTAAGTTTTAAGTTTTAAGTTTTAAGTTTTAAGTTTTAAGTTTTAAGTTTTAAGTTTTAAGTTTTAAGTTTTAAGTTTTAAGTTTTTGTTTTTTGTTTTTTGTTTTTTGTTTTTTGTTTTTTGTTTTTGTTTTTTGTTTTTGTTTTTGTTTTTTGTTTTTTGTTTTTTGTTTTTTGTTTTTTGTTTTTTGTTTTTTGTTTTTTGTTTTTTGTTTTTTGTTTTTTGTTTTTTGTTTTTTGTTTTTTGTTTTTGAAAATTAGGAAATAAATTTGTCAAAACAAACAATTTCAAAAGCATGAACAAACATTTTGCTCCATAATGACACAATAAAACCTAAATCGAAAATCGTAAATCAAACACAATATGCCATCGAAAGTGAAAACATACAATCGTTTCGAACGAAAAGGCTGCTCCTAACATTTATTGTCTCCAATAAAGACTATCACTTTCTTCCTTACAAGTGCCTCCACCGAATCATGATGCATGTTAATGGAGTCACCACTTTATTGCTGATACTGCAAACTGATGATATTTGGTCTGCCAGAGAAAGCTTTATTGTGGTACGAGGAAGTTGTTCCAATCGGCCTGCCTACTGACTAACAGCTTTTTGAAGCACGATATTTCCAAAATTGAACTGCAGTTCCGAGTAAACCCTAGACTAATTCCAGATCTTCAGCAACCAATCGATACCCACACACTCGCCATTAGACACACTGGCCTAGAAAACCTCAGCAAACTTTTCGATTTCATCGTCGAAAAGAGAGGAAACTCCGTCGGCTTTCCCGAAAGCCACATCCATTTCGAGTTCAAGTCCTCGGCTTGCAGCTTTTGACAGGCATCCTCTTTGCTTAAACAAAAATGGATTGTTATTTCGAGGATTAACGTTGAACGTTAAAAAAAAAAAAAAAAACTGTGTGCTACTGGAAACGGACGCACTGCTGCTGCTGGGCCGAGCTGGTAGGTTCTGCCTGCACACATCACTACGGCAACAACGGTCACGGAAGTCACTTGAACGAGGCTTGAGAGCTGATCGATACGGAACATGCCTGAAAGCCCCAGTGCCACTGCAATCGATGGATGCCGGGCGATGGGGTGGCTTTATTTTAATCAAAACTTTTTTTTTAATCTTGATAAGAGATTTTAAAACTTTTTAAGATTTTGATGTACTGAAATTAGAGTCAAGCACACTAACTTTTTCTTCAGATCAATCAGATCAAATTCACCCCACCCAACGGTGCATGTTCCCGAATCTGCTCGGCAAAAAGGCCAAAACTTTTCCAAGCCTTCCCAACCCTCCCCAAAAACGCTCCAATCGTACACACATCATCGATTGAAGCGAACAATCTGGTTGTGTTCGTCGAAGCTGCTGCTGCTACTTCTGGAGTATGATTGAGTTTTATGATACTTGTTTGAGTTGTGTAGCCGCTTTTTTGACTTTTGCGTTTTCCTATAGATCCCTGTGTCAGCTGCTGCTGCCTGGCAACGAATCCTTTTTTTCCCCAACTTCGTGATGCACGTTAAATCGAACGGAATTGTTGGCTGATGGCGGAATTTGGAAGTTTTTGAAATCGATACTTGACTTGGTACTTGTTTGCTCGATTTTGATTGAAAGCGTTTCAAATTAGTTCACACGGAATTTTAAATTAAATTAATTGACATTTGACACCCAATCCAGAGTGTGGGTGCAGGGGCGAGATCAAACCATTATCGGTTAGTGGTCGTGGCAAATGAACTCTGGCGAACAATCCAAATCACAACAAAGGTGCAAACAATATTGCTTCAACATAAAATCGGACACCAGACATGGCACCCCAACCACACCGACAACGAGGGGAGCTTGGTCAATGTCACAACCTCATGAAATCGTTATCAAAACCAATGGTGCGTGTGGTTTTCAATTTTCAAAACATTATTGTGCCTTTTCGCATTATTGGTGAGCCAATCGATGGGGACAGTAGGATCAATTCGATAACAAATTATGGGAAAGCTTTTGTTTGCTTAAAAATATATTTTAAAAAAACATAAAAAAACATGTATAAGGATTAAATTGAGCATTGGCTTTACATTTTATTAAAAAAAATTTTACTCTCGTATCTGTTCGTGGTCGAAAAAATAAATGGGAAGGAAGGGTGATGGCAATTTTATAAAAGGTAATAAGTATCAATTTTTAAATATTTAGTTTAGTTTTGCCACTATAAAAAGAATCACAATAAAATTAAGAATTCTAGACGTTTTGGATTTTTTTTATAGTTGTTTGTCATTTTTCGCATTTGAGGCAAAAAAATCCCAAAGGGTCTGGATAAATGACACAATCCGACGTTGCAACGTCACAAAAATTTCGAAATATGTATCGGATGATATCATAACCATTCCAAAACTCATACGTAATTACATATTCAGAATTTAATTTACTGAAAATTGTAATTACCTATGCAAAAATAATATGTTTAGCCGAACTCTTCATAAATGGCTACACCGATTACTTCCTGACGTTGCAACGGAGTTTGTTTTAGTCATGATAAACCACGGCATGTTTTCTAGAAAAACTTTTCAGGAAAAAAAGTCATGGCTACTTTCAAATGTGACTTATAGGAAATTTTCTCAGCTTTCCAAAGCTTTTATGAGCGAAAAGATTCATCAAGGAGTTTCTGAGATGTGTTTTTTTAAAGTGTTTTTGTCCTAGATTCCTAAAAAAGGAAACTAAAAAAACTGTTCTGGAAACTTGTAAAATTATGTGTTTTTATGTGCCATTTATTCATCAAAATGTGCAAAATAAAACATTTAACAACTTTGTAGAATGTTGAAAATCGCTGTTTTAATTGAGTTTTTGAATATGTGTAATTTATTTAGAAATTAAAAAACATTAAACCGAAATAAAATATTTTTTTAACATGATTTAAATGATAGTAACAGAATAATTGTGTACATGTATCACTAGGATGTAATATCAAAATCAATTTTCCAGCACAGCACTTTTTCAGTTCCTTTTGGGGCCCTAAACAACTCCCCAAAGTTTGAGACTGATAGGTTTAGTCCTCACTTTGCGCAAAGCGATTCAATTTTTAATACAAATTTTTATGGGGAAAACCATTTTTTTGGATTTTAATATTTATCAAATCCACGTTTCATGCTATATCAAAACCGGACTCATATTCGGATGCTCTGGAATGTCCTCTACAACTTTGCCGAAGAGAGTATGGTGCTAACTTGCTCCTGAAAGAAGATATATCTTCCTCAAAACTCGTCTAAAACGTGATTTTCGAGCAAAAAACACGTTTTAGACGAGTTTTGAACACGCTGTATCTTTTTTTAGGGGCAAGCTAGCACCATACTCTCTTCGGCAAAGTTGTAGAGGACATTCCAGTACATCCGAATATGAGTCCGGTTTTGATATAGCATGAAACGTGGATTTGATAAATATCAAAATCCAAAAAAATGGTTTTCCCCATACAAATTTGTATGGAATACTGAATCGCTTTGCGCAAAGTGAGGACTAAACCAATCAGTCCCAAACTTTGAGGAGTTGTTTAGGGCCCCAAAAGGAACTGAAAAAGTGCTGTGCTCACTAAATATGGACAATTTATTTTTTTTCCATACAACCATATTACACCCTAATGTATCACGTGTCTGCTCTGATTTGGCTGATACAACCTAAATTACCTTCCATTCCAAACTAGTTGAACAAAAGTCATAGTAATTGTAAAATGTTTTAAAGAGATAAGATTTATAAGATTTCAATAAAATTGTTGATTCCTTGATCATTTCATACAAGAAAACAAAACAAAAATCATACTCATGAAAAGTATTTCTCATAAAGCTTGCAACAGTAATTTGTAGTTCAATTTCGAGTACAAAACATGTTTTGTATCCATGCAACTGGTAAATATTTGATTAAGGAAATATGATATTTTTTCATAAAAATATAATACCCTTATCAATCTCAAAACTTTTTTTCGTAAAATCGCGATTACTCGTGATGTTATTAGCAAACCCCTTATGTCTATTTCAAAATTTTTGTAATTGTCTGCTCTACAACTTTGTAGAACATTGTCACACTATAAAAAATAACCCTGCAAAGTTAGAAAAAACACGAAATTTTAAAATGAAAAAAATTGTTTTAAATGAAAAAATGACCCTTCTGGGTCAATGTAGATTCGAAAAGAACATTAAATTTCCCATAAAATGACATGTTCCAAATTTTTTTACAGTCGAGTAACGGAAAATGGGAGAATTTTTAAAACATTTTTAGTGTTTTTTTCGATGAAAAATAAGTTTTTTTTCGGAATTCTGAGTACGCCATCAAATCGGGCGTCTAATTTTACATTAAAGTCCCTTTGACACCAAATTTCTATCTCATCATCGTTTCAGGCTGCAAATTATTTAAAAACAGCTCTTTTTTCGCATGTTCAAAAATGGAAGGGGTCGTACCGCCCCTCCGTCACGAGATATCAAAAAACGGACCTCGGATTCGTGATCAGGGACAAAAGTTACCCCTTAGGACAAAGTTTCACGCAAAGCGAAGAGAGGTCGGGGCAACTGCTGTGTGAGTTGGCGGAGAATCACCCATAGCTTAAAACGATTTAACAAATTTTTTCATCAAATATTTCATTCTGTAAATATTATTTTTGCCCTCTTTTTGTGTTGAGCTAGTTCTTTTTTCGATGTAGTTTGATAAAAGTGTTTTTTTTTTATTTTTGTTAGAACATTCCAGAAAACAAATATTTTTACAACTTTCACTAAAATTTGGATTCCCAAAGTATCATATATTGTTAAATCAAATGTTTTAGATGATTAAAAAATACATTTATTGAGCTCTAGCACAAGTGGTGCAAAGTATGGTTCCGGAGGTTTGAATTTATGCAAATAATGCGTTTTTATTCACGAAATGTCGAAAAAACAAAGAAAAAAAATTGCAATCAATCTTTTGATAAAATGTATCGTTTTAGAGTTTTATCCACTCCATGTTATAATTTAAGGAAGTTTTAATTTTTTTCGTACCGTAAACTGGGGTGACTTTGATAGCCCGGGGTGACATTGATAGAAATTTGATTTGGCCACTAATTTTGATACATCCAATGTAACAGTCACTTTTTTGCATATATGTTCGATAATATCCTATCCCTTACTTAATGCTTACATACTCAAAATTCTCAAAAAATGCTTAGATATTAATTTGATGGGCATTTTAAAAACCTATTAAAGTCACCCCGGGCTATCAAAGTCACCCCAGTTTACGGTACTAAATAAAGGAAAGGAAGAACTGAAAAAATATCATGAAAGTTTAGAAATTTACCTACAATTTTTTGTCTAAGACTTTGATTTTCGGAAAGGTTGAACGAGTTTTTCTTAGTGTTAGCTTATTGGCCTGTAAATGACGATATCTCGATTTTCACTGTCAAAAAAAGAAACAATTTTGAAATTATCAGATCTTTTCAATAAAAAAAAAATAAAAAAGTTTTAAATTTTGAAAAATTAAATGAGAAAAAAATTCTTTTTGCAGCCCTTTTCATAAGCTACGCTTGATAACATTCAAACAAGTTATTTCCTAGACATCGACATTTAGGGGAACTATACCCTTTCTAAGCTTATTTCTATTATCGGCCTATCAGCACTTTGATCATGAATTACAGTTTTCATAAAGTGTTTTTGACTGCTCCAAATAATAAATAGCTCAAATAAGAGTGAGCAAGCAACTAATCATTATTGAAACATCTGAAAATGTTGATTTAATAGCGGAAAACGGCAAAAGTGATGATAATTGGTCGAACGGCTTAGTGTGATTAAAATGGGTATATTTCCCCTAAATACTGAAATTCAAATCAAAAGTTTCCGAGACATCGTCAGTTGAAAATTATAGGCTAACTAAGTGATGCTAAGAAAAACTCATTTTCATTGATTTGAAAAAAGAGACGATTTTTTTCAATTTTTTTAGACCATATCTCTGGGACCAGATTTCGCACCGTCTTTCACTATGGCTCCAAAAATATTTTTTTTAGTCCCATTAAACACATGACATACTTTCGAAAACTTAAAAAATACGTATTTTGGGATTCTAATTTTTATTGAAAAATGTGAATTGGATAATTTATTTTTTGCAATTCCGTCGTGAAACTACTTACTTTTCCTGTCATTCTTGAACGACGAAATAGCCTACTTTTCTGAACCAAAAATAACAGAATCGAATAGTAACACTTTTCAAAATCAATGCTGAAAAGTTGAAATTTTCAGCACTTGTTTCGAAAAGTAACACTTTTCAACATTTTTTTGATTTAAACGATTTATTGACAGAATACATGAAAATTTTACATAAAGTTTCACTCAGAGTGTGTTTTTTTGGAATTGCAAAAAATGTTGTATGGAACTCGTTGCAAAACTTGATTTTTTCAGCACTCTTCGTATTTATCCAACTTCACCTCGTTGGATAAATGTACGACTCGTGCTGAAAAAATCCTCTTTTTGCAACTTGTTGCATAAACTACTATTAAAAGACTCTGTTTTCTGAATATTCCTAATTATAATCTACAACATTTCCGAAAACACCATATTGAACAGAAAATCCCATCTCAAGATACAGAATTTCATTTACTTACGCTCCCGTTATGTATGACCAGCCCGTAAATATGAATAAAACTATTGATGCATTTTTTTTCTTTTGACATGGGGAATGTATGGTCAATTTGCAAAATCGTAGAGAATTATTCATAATTATCATTTTTGCATAAATTTTCGATATAAATGAATTGAAATTCAAATATCAAATATTCTTCTTGAATAGATATTAAGAATGTATCCTAATCATTTTATAATAATTGATATAAAACCGTAATGATCACCGGACATTCGTGTATGGTTCTAAATTAATTTTATTCATCTGCAATCCTTAACAAACCTAGCGATTGATACTTCCTTTCACTTATTTATTCTTGACTCATTTGAAAATTGCTTCGAAAATATTTTTAACAAAAAATCCTTTCATTATTTGATAATCAATATTTTCGAAATTGAAATTTTCCCTATAAATTCACAAGTTCGTCCTTTGTTCTTGCTCTACCGATAATGATGATGTCTATTTTAAAATTCCAATTCTGGCCGCAAATTGAATTTTACTGAACATGTGCTCATCACTGACCGCAAACACCAGGGGATGTTCGGAGGGGACAGGTGAGGCTTTCAATAATGAATGTTACCCCTGAATGGTGCCCAAGCCGTAGAAAAATTTAATTACCGAACAATAAACCACCTGCGGTTTGATGGACTAACGTTTAATGTTTATTCGATGGAAGCCTCGGGGCAATCGCGCACATTTGCACGGCAACACAAACAACACACAACACATTATTAAGCCTTTCGCCAATCACAGCGGAAAAAAGCTTTTTTTTTTCAACACAATCGGGAAATCCCGGTGAGGTGTTAGATCGATAAAAAATTTATCACGTCCCATTTGTGGTCAACCCAAAACCCCTCCCCGCTCTCTCCACACTTCCCTGCTGTGGGGAAACTGGCCATTAATCTTACCTTCGTCAAAAGTGTGGGGAGTCCGGGTGGCGTGGCGGTCGCGGCCATCAACAACCTGCCGACACTTTACACGGCCGAACGCCTCCGGCGCTGTTTACGTGGCGGTCCTCGCCCAAAGCTCGACGGTGCGCAAAGTCAACGGCGACGAAAACGGGTTGACTGTCCCATCCCGTGCCGATGCGAGCGTTGAAGCGTCGAAAGGGACTGGAACGCAAAATTGTTCAAACGACCGTTTTTGATGAGTTTAGGACAGAAATGAGTGAAAATTCGCACATTTTGGTTCCTTGCTTGGCGGAATATTCAAGCGGCGTTTACATTCCAACTCCCAACCCCTTAACAAACTTGGAACGGTAACTCTAACTCAACCAATCGGGACGATTCTTTTTTTGATTGAATTTTTTTGATTGAAGTTCTGCAAAGCTCTCGGATCATCTAGAAATCCTTATAATTTACTCAAAAACAGAATTGTCCTGATTGATTGAGTTATGCTCGAGAACCAGTTGAAGTTACCGTTCCATTTTTTTTCGATTTACTCTTTTCAAATATGTGAATTTCAACTTTTACCGAAAAATTAAAAATGAGAATATTTTCACGAAACTGTTTACTTGAACATGTAAGCAGATTTTTAGGTTAGGTTTAGCTTTCGGCCTGTTTGGGGGAATCAAACAATTTTTGTATTTTTTAATCCAGCTGAAACTATTTTGGTGCTTTTGGTATGCCCAAAGAAGCAATTTTGCATCATAAGTTTGTCCATTTAATTCTCCGTACAAATTTGCCAGCTGTCTATACAATAATGATGCATGAAAATTCAAAAATCTGTATCTTTAGAAGGAATTTTTGATCGATTCAAATTATCAAAATCAGGTCAAAATCTTTGACCGAGTTATACATTTTTAAATCAATACTGATTTTAAAAAATTGAAATATTGGTCGCACATTTTTTTCAATTACATTTTCGATGTAAAATCAAATGAGTAATACAAAAATACTTTAGTAAAATTTTGATAATGTGCACCGATTTTAAGTAAAAATAATATTTAGGTTAGTTTTTTGGAAATAGACGCAGTTATTCGTTTTTTTTTAATTAGTTCTTATGTTTGCCCAGTTTTTAAAAAATATGTTAGAAAAGCTTAATTTTTTATATTTGGAATATTTCAACTTTGTTTATACTGCCTTTAATTTTGTTTTAAATCAAGACTAACATTCCAAAAAGGTCAGTAATTCAATATTGGGCCCATTTGAAATGTGATGTGATTTGAAAGGTATTGTTAGATAAATAAAAATGAAAATATTGTTTTCGAAAAGATTGGAAAATTTCACGAATGTTTCATATTTTAACATTGAAAATTGGACCATTAGTTAATATGATACATAAATTTCCTGTTATTAAATCTTTGCATGGCAATATAACAGCAACAAAAGGTCTTATAAAAAAAGTCAAAAGATATAAAATATGAAGGTTGGTTCTCGATGGAATTATCGTCGGGACAATAACGATAATCTATCGTTATCGTTATTCCGATAATTCTATCGGCGATGATATATAAATAATATATTTCCAAAATTGACTTAAACCAACCAAATCATGTTGAAGGTTAAAGCTTCCTCTTAGTGAATATATTTTTGATAATACGGTAATTTTCAAAGCAAAAATACTAAAAAAAATCACAAAATAATCATATTTCGAAAATACTCAAATTTTTATGATTTTTATTATAGGTATCAAACGATTTGAAATTATGCGTGAATTTTCAATGTTTTTTCAAAGAAATGCTCGAATTTTCACAAAATACCGTATTTTCTCGAAAATACTCAATTTTTTATAATTCCCAAAATGAGTATCAATCGATTCAAAATTTTGCATGAATTTTCACTGTTTTTATATTTAAATACTCCAATTTTAACAAAATACCGTATCTTCTCGAATATAATCAATTTTTAATTCGTGATATGAGTATTACACGATTCAAAATGTTGCATGTATTTTTTCTGTTTAAGAGTTTTTTGAATGAAATACTAAAATGTTCACAAAATACTGTATTTTCTCGAAAATACTAAAAATTTCATAATGCGAATAAAAAAAATAGTATTTTCGAGAAAATACGGTTTTTTGTGAAAAATTGAGTATTTCATTCAAAAAACTCGTAAATAATTATAAAAAAACATGCAAAATTATGAATATTATGATACCCATATTGCAAATTATATAAATTTTAGTATATTCGAGAAAATTCGGTTTTTGTAAAAATTTTATTATTTCATGAAAAAAAGTTAAACAGTTAAAAGTAATGCCAAATTTCGAATCTTCTGATGACCATATTGCGAATTACAAAAATTTGGGTATTTACGAGAAAATACGGTCTTTTGTAAAAATCATTCAAAAAAAAAAATCTTAAACAGTGAAAATGCATGATAATTATCGTTATTGAACCTCGAAAATTTTGTCATTGACAACCTTGCAAATATAGATAATTTTCTCAACTTTAAAAAAATAGTAGTTTTCTAAATTGGGCAAACAGAGGAACACATTTAAAAAAATGAACAACTGCGACTATTTTCAAAAAAGTTACCTAAAAATGGCTAAAACTTAAAAACGGTGAACTTTATCAACATTTCACTAAAATACTTTTTGATTGCATAGTTGATTTAACAAAATTGAAAAAAATATGCGACCTGTATTTAGATGTTTTGAAAAAAATCTGTACTACAGTCGATTCTCTGGTTGTCAATATCCAAGGGACCGTCGAGGAAGAGAATCATCAGTTTACAGAACGATGCAAAATGAAGACTCGATTGAAAATATTTTTTTCTTGATACCCAGCTATGGGAGAGAATCATGGCAACGTCCATCAAACAAAAACAAACTAATGCCAAACACCTTTCAAAGCTTCGTTTCGCCAAGAAAAATGTCTATGCAAGCCATGAGAATGTGAAATTATTGACAACCGGAAGAGATTTTTAATGCTAACAGAATCCAAGGGACCGTCGAGGAAGAGATCCTTCAAGCAAGGGAAAATATCGAGGAATGAAGATAATTGAAGTATGCAGATTGAAGGGACTGAAGAATTAATCGATAGATGGAGAATTATTGATATCGAGAAGATCGACAGCCAGAGAGTCGACTGTATTCAAAAAATTCATAACTTGGTCGAAGATGTTTGCAACATTCTGGAAATTTCAGAAAAGTTGGCATTTGATGTTCCCGAGGATCTGACACGCATGAAGTCACCACCAGAGGCGCTGTCAATATTGTTTACGTATGGTTTTTTGAAAAGGTTGTATAAAATACATATATAAATATTTTTCCAAATTATTTTATGTGAGATTTCACTATCTTTTGCATATATATTTTAGATTATTACAAGTATTAAGTAAGTTTCTCTACATCGAACAATTATAATATCAAAATATTACAAGGTTTTACTTGACCATCCAAGCAATATATCAAAATACACAAAACTAAAAATGAAATAGATTCAATTTCCTTGAAACAACATAAATTACGTTTAATTGTTCCTGACCGTTGGTTTAAAATAAATTGCGCTTTTAAAATAATCACTAAATTTTCGTCGAAAATGTTTAGAACTATTTTTAATTGAACACCAAAAAGGTGATATGCCAACATTAAGTGCTCGATGGAATTAAATGCTGAAATTCAAGTCCGTGATTAAATGTAAATATTTTTCAAGGACAAAAAATAAATTTAATTTTTTTTTTCTAAATTATGACCGATGCGCATACGACCTTTTCAAACGCTACGCGCCAAAAACTTGGTTCGATTTTGACTTCACTCGCCTTGTATGTGGATGACAGTCATGACGTAGCCGTGGATGTTCCTTAAAACAAATAAAAAAAATAAAAATAGTTTTTTTTGCAAAACAATTTTTGAGTAAAAAAAATGGAATTAAAAATCGCCAAAAAAAATTTGACCGTGTTCCATTCTTTTTCAGTGAAGTCCTTATCCATACTTTCAATTTTGACGAAGACACTAAGCGATCTCATAAATCCTTCAAAAGATACAGATTTTTGAATTTTTAAATATCATTTTTGTATAGTCAGCTGCCAAATTTGTACGGTAAATTATATGGACAAACTAATGACGCAAAATGGCTTCTTTGGGCATACCCAAGGCACCAGAACAGTTTCAGCCGGATAAAACATACAAAAAATAAAATAAAATAAAAAGACTTCGTAAACGATTGCTCCTATAATAACCCAGTTATACTTGAGGCTAAAGTAGGTGAAACAATTATTATTATTATTTACAAATGTATATTTTTTTTCAATTTTGACAAGTATTTCTGACAAATAGAAGAAAACGAACGAAGTTGACTTTATAGCAGTCGGCCACCATTGCTAGTACCAACCACTAGTGTCTTCCTTTTTACCTACAAGGACTTTGCCGCCCTGGGCTCCTAAGTTTATGAAAGTATGGCACGAAGCGACGGCGCCGAATAACCATATTTACACTAAGAATTTTAGAGCGCCCGCCGCGGGATTCGAACCGGCGACCTCTGGATTGTGAGTCCAGTGCGCGGTCCGATTGATCCACACGGGCGGGACAAAAAAATAGAAGAAACATTATTTTATAATCTCGAAAATAAACATAATTAAAATTATCAGATTTTTAAAAATTGATGAAATTTTTATCTCATCTTCGTCAGTGGAGGTGAGATTGGGTCAAAGTATTTTTTACGGATTTTACCATTTCTCAAGTACTTTTCAATTCAACTAAATTTTGTTAAAAGAGTTGTGCAAGTGGCAACTTAAGATGACCTTACTGAAAAAATCTCGTTCCTAGAACAAATCTTGCCAGCTGTCTCCCAAATGTTTGAAAATCTCTACTTCAAACATTTTAGCATGTCAATACGATTCCTTCGAACAAGAAACACTGTTGGATGACTTGTTTTTACCACATCAGCATCATTTTAGTTTCAGTTGACCCAATGTCACCCCCTCTAAAGGAGTAAATTTTCAAACGATTGCCATTTAAGGTAGAGTCCATCAAATAACACCATATTTTAGAAAAAAAATGGTGATAAACTATCTAAGAACAATTATACGATAAAAGATTCTCGATGTTATTTAAATAGTTTTTCTTATTAAGAAATTACGAGAGGTGTATCATTTTTTAGACCCAAAGTCACCCCCATTGACGGTAGTCCTAAAAAAGAAATGAAAATGATACAATCAAAAGTGTCCAATTTTATCAATCACCGTCGATTTTTTTTAAATTAATCTTGAAAATCAAACCACAATTTTCATTGATATTGAAACTTCCGTTAGCCTGATACATTCTGGTTTCAAAAGTGAAGAAGAGATACTTTCGTGTCATGCTGTGCAAATATTGGTTGTATCAAACTTGATTATAAGATCTCTGAATATATCAAAATTCCTTCAAATGAAATATTTCAATCAAGGTGCACTCTCCTTCAATCTATTTCCCATTTTTTTTGTTGTTGTGTGACCCAAAATACCTCGAAGCCACACCAGGCCTACGGGGTAATCTGGGACTGGAGCGACAACGTTGACTTTCATCACCCAGCGACATGACATCCCATCAGTCTGTCCCGGTCATTCCGGTTCGCTGCATTCCGACGAAAAAGGAGAAAAGGTTTTCTGGACGTGGGGGTACCGGTAAAAAATAATAAAAATTAATGGTGGTCACGACCGACTGACGATTACGAGAGGGGCCGTCTCGGCATTTGACACGGTCGTCGTGTTTTTTTTTTTCAGGCATAAAAGATCGGTCCAGGACCAATCGGTTTGACTTTGGTCTTCCGAAGGGAGGATGACAACGAGAGATCAAAGGGAAGATTGCTCCCGGACCCGGTTGGACAGCGCCACCGGTCCCCGTGACCGATTTGGGGGCAGCCACGATTTGTTTGGTGATTGAAAAGTGGAAGATGGATGGGGCCGCCTAAACCCAACCGAGCGTCCCTGTAAATGCGGGGATCTTGTCTCGTTTGAAAACGAAGAAAAACAGGATAAATTCACGTGACAGTGAGGAGCAAATCAAATACATTGGTTGATAGTTTAAACTTTTCAGCTCTTGTACCGAAAAGTAACACTTTTCGACATTGTTTGCGTATTTTAGTTGACCAAACCGTGGATGCCAAACTCTTTTATTTATTTTTTTCATGATTTTATATAAAGTTGTATAAAACTGGTTTTTTCAGCACTTGACAGATTTTCAAAAAATGAAGTTTTTTTTTAAAAAACAACCAAAATTTTCTTTCATTCCAAAAAAATACAAAAAGGCACAAAGTGGTGGGTGTTTAAGTAAAAGGGACAAAACAACCGAGCAGCTTGGACAAAAAAAAACAACAAGAAAACAGTATATACACATCAACGTCCCCGTTTATCGTCGATAAATTTAATCAAAATTGATTGATGTTTGTCGCCCAACGTCGACCAACCGCTTGACGATAAAACCAATGAAATGGAAATTAACGCTCGGAAAATTGCTTTCCCAACAAAATACTCTCTCTCCCACACACACACACCTCTCTCTCCTCCCTCAGGGAGTGGAACGGGTTCTTGAAAATTAAAACAAAACCTACCTTTCACTTGCGAGGGCGGGGGGCGTTCGTTCCCAGTTGATTGGATTGGATTGCGCGTTGAAATCGCGTTTTGTCCCACTCGAAAGGAGCGTGGCGCCGCGGTCCTAATTGAGGGTGCGAATTTCCCGTCCCGGAAACGGTGTGAAATTTGCATTAATTCTCCCGGAAAACACGTCGGCGTGGTGATGAAAACAGTCGGCACCGGATAGAGCAGCAGGCAAGGCCAGCCGAGTAGGCATTAGAAATAACGGTGGTGGAATTAAATTTGATTTGAGATTTAGGCCGGCTACAAAATGTGCGGAGATTGGATTACTTGAACTTAATTTGTAGGTTTGGAAGGGAAGAAATTTTCGTTTTTTTTGTGGATTGAGGAAGTCACAATTAAGCTACATCGTTAAATAGTCTTTTTTTTTGCCGAGATTAAACATTATATATTATTTCTCATTGAAATTAGAACGTTATCAAAAGTTTGTATAACCCTCTACAAGTTAATATTTTTGATTCATATTTAGAGTTGGTGAATTTTCACGATTTCACGGACGAAGTCGCGGACGTCGTCAAATTTGAAATTTATTAATTTTCTCAAAGCAATTCTTTGCAATATCATTATAAAAAATTACATCCACGAGCAATTTTTAAGTATATTTTATGCTTTTTCAATTGAATAACGTGATAAAGACCCTTGGATGAATTTTTAGCTTAAAATACAATAACATAAAACTGCTATTTTTTTAGAAGTGAATAATCGCGAAAACTTAAATGATGGTAATTAAAATCAGTCAAAATAAAATCCATATTCTCGGAATTTTTATTTGCTGTAATAACAATTTACTATTTTTTTATTTGAAAAGTATAATTTTGAAGAAACTAAAAGACTTATGCTCAGTTTATTCAATTTTAAATAAATAGTATAACCTTACAAAAAATTTCATCCCTGAAGAATTTTCAAGTAAATTTTATACGTTTTCAATTGAAAAACGTGATTTGGATCCTTGGAAGAATTGTTAGCTTAACATACAATAAATAAAATTTTTACATTTTCTTCAGAAGTTAATGCTGCGAAAACTTATTATGGTAACAAAAATCAGCCAAAGTAAAATTCATATTCTTGGACGTTTCATTCGCTGTAATAACAATTAACTGCTATTTTATTTGAAAAGTATAATTTTGAAGAAATCAAAAGATTCATGCTTGGTTTATTCAATAATAAATAAATAGTCCTTTTTTATCTTAAAAATCACCTTTTAGGAACATTTCTGACTTTTCTGAACCCTGTTTAATTTTCACGATGTTTGACCATTTGGATGAGCAGTTTTATTTTTGTTTTTTGTTCTGTTTGTGATTTTTTTTGTAGATTTCGTTACAAGTAAAACTATTGTTGCCTATTGAATTTTAGTTAAGTTTTTGAAAAGTGAGATGATAACCTGAAAAAAAATCTCTACTGTGTCGCAAAAAGATCAAGCTGTTTCATCAATAAACGTGTTTTTTTTTTTTTTTTTTAAATTGAGTTTGAGAATATATTTTAAGTTTATTGAAAATAAGAAAAAAATCAAGCATAAGAAGCTGTTTTTGTAAGTGCTGTTTTTCTGAGTTATCTTAACATTTTTCACGTTCCGCGATATTTCCGTAAAATTTTGTGTTTTGAAATTAAGGTTCCCGTGAAATTTGCAATTTTTGAGCGTGAAAAATCACTAAGCTTATTAGTATTGATACCTACTACATACATTTAGGGTTATAAAGATATAATTTTTCAACAATTTTAATTCTTTGCAACTTTTGCTCAATTTTCAAATAAAAAGAAAATCTATCAGAATTTGTTTATTCAATTGAAAAAAAAAATATTGCAAAAAATAAACAAAGACGCTTACTTTATAATAAGAATTTGCAAATTTTAAACTTATAAACAATCCTTCCAAGAATGAGCAATTTGCTTAACATTTTTTAATGACATTTTGTTTGTGCCTATTCTATAACCATATCAAGGTTGTTAACACCGTATTTTTTGGAAAGTACTCAAATTTTCATAATTTGCAGTATGGGTATCAAACGAAGCGAAATTTTTTGCTTTTTTTCAATTTATTAGAATTTTTAAAATTTTTTTTGAAGAATTACCTTTTTTTTCGAAAATACTCAAATATCAAATGAAGCGAAATATTGTATGTTTTTTTCACTTTATAAAAGATTTTTTCAATACCGTAGTTTTTCGAAAATAATAAATTTTTTAAAATGTGCAATATCAAACGATGCGAAATTTGGTTTACTTTTTATCACTAATAAATTTTTTATCTGGAAATACCGAAATTTAACAAAATACCGCATTTTTTCCAAAAGTACTCAAATTTTCATAATTTGCAACATGGTTTGATACGGCTTTTTTATGAAATAATAAAATTTTCACAAAATACGTATTTTTTTCGAAAATATACTATTTTTTAAATATCCAATAGGAGTAGTAAACGACAAAAAAATATATGATATTAAGCATACACCATTTGAATGAATGTATGTAGCACTCAAAATTTCGCTTCATTTGATGCCCATATTGCTTAATGTGAAAATTTAAGTAATTTTGAAAAAAATACGGCAATTAGTGAAAAAAAAGTATTACCATAAAAAAACTCTCATAAATTAAAAATGCATACACAATTTCAATTCTTATGATATCCATAATGCAAATTATGAAAATTTCAGTATTTTCGTAAAAATGCGGTATTTTGTGAAAATTTTAGTTTTTTTCCAAAAAACTCTAATAAAATGAAAAACTATACCAGATTTCCCTACATTTGATTCCCATAGTTCATATTTTGATTCTTCTTTGAATTTTTGAAAAATGCGGTAATTTGTGATAATTTCAATATTGAGCAATTCTCTACGAAATCGGTCTTTTTTCTTCAATTTTAATTTTTGTATTTTTTAATCCGGCTGAAACTTTTTTGGTGCCTTCGGTATGCCCAAAGAAGCCATTTTGCATCATTAGTTTGTCCATATAATTTTCCATACAAATTCGGCAGCTGTCCATACAAAAATGATGTATGAAAATTCAAAAATCTGTATCTTTTGAAGGAATTTTTGATAGATTTGGTGTCTTCGGCAAAGTTGTAGGTATGGATACGGACTACACTGGAAAAATAATACACGGTAAAAAAATTTGGTGATTTTTTATTTAACTTTTATCACTAAAACTTGATTTACAAAAAAACACTATTTTTAATTTTTTTTATTTTTTGATATGTTTTAGAAGACATAAAATGCCAACTTTTCAGAAATTTCCAGGTTGTGCAAAAAATCACTGACCGAGTTATGAATTTTTTAATCAATACTGATTTTTTCAAACAATCGAAATTTTGGTCGTAAAAAATTTTCAACTTCATTTTTCGATGTAAAATCAAATTTGCAATCAAAAAGTACTATACTAAAATTTTGATAAAGTGCACCGTTTTCAAGTTATAGCCATATTTAAGTGACTTTTTTGAAAATAGTCGCAGTTTTCATTTTTAAATTAGTGCACATGTTTGCCCAGTTTTGAAAAAATATTTTTGAAAAGCTGAGAAAATTCTCTATATTTTGCTTATTCGGACTATGTTGATACGACCTTTAGTTGCTGAGATATTGCAATGCAAAGGTTTAAAAACAGGAAAATTGATGTTTTCTAAGTTTCACCCAAACAACCCACCATTTTCTATCGTCAATATCTCAGCAACTAATGGTCCGATTTTCAATGTTAATATATGAAACAATTGTGAAATTTTCCGATTTTTTTTATTTTTGGAATTTTCAAATCAAGACAAACATTTTAAAAGGGCGTAATATTGAATGTTTGGCCTTTGTGAAATGTTAGTCTTGATTTGAAAATTCCAAAAATATTTTTTTCGAAGAGATCGGAAAATTTCACAAATGTTTCATATATTAACATTGAAAATCGGACCATTAGTTGCTGAGATATTGACGATAGAAAATGGTGGGTTGTTTGGGTGAAACTTAGAAAACATCAATTTTCCTGTTTTTAAACCTTTGCATTGCAATATCTCAGCAACTAAAGGTCGTATCAACAAAGTCCAAATAAGCAAAATATAGAGAATTTTCTCAGCTTTTCAAAATATTTTTTCAAAACTGGGCAAACATGTGCACTAATTTAAAAATGAAAAACTGCGACTATTTTCAAAAAGTCACTTAAATATGGCTATAACTTGAAAACGGTGCACTTTATCAAAATTTCAGTAAAGTACTTTTTGATTGCAAATTTGATTTTACATCGAAAAATGAAGTTGAAAATTTTACGACCAAAATTTCGATTTTTGAAAAATCAGTATTGATTAAAAATTCATAACTCGGTCAGTGATTTTTGCACAACCTGAAATTTCTGAAAAGTTGGCATTTTATGCCTTCTAAAACATATCAAAAATAAAAAAATTAAAAATAGTGTTTTTGTAAATCAAGTTTTAGTGATAAAAGTTAAATAAAAATCACCAAATTTTTTACCGTGTATTATTTTTTCCAGTGTAGTCCGTATCCATACCTACAACTTTGCCGAAGACACCAAATCGATCAAAAATTCCTTCAAAAGATACAGATTTTTGAATTTTCATACATCATTTTTGTATGGACAGCTGCCGAATTTGTATGGAAAATTATATGGACAAACTAATGATGCAAAATGGCTTCTTTGGGCATACCGAAGGCACCAAAAAAGTTTCAGTCGGATTAAAAAATACAAAAAAAATCGAATGACCGAAATCCTAGAGAACTGCTCTATTTTTCTTTAAAAAAAACTCTTATAAATTAATAATGCATACAAAATTTCAATTCTTTTGATATCCATAATGCAAATCGTAAAAATATCAGTATTTTCGTAAAAATACGGTATTTTGTAAAATTTTCAGTATTTTCCAAAAACAAAACTCTAATAAAATGAAAACCCACAAAAAATTTCACTTCGTTCAGTACCCAGATTGCAAATTATGAAAATTTGAGTATTTTTGAAAAAAATACGGCAATTTGTGAAAATTTAAGTATTTTCCTAAAAAAAAACCCTTATAAATTCAAAATGTATACACAATTTCAATTCTTTTGATTCCCATAGTGTAAATATGAAAATTTCAGTATTTTCGTAAAAATACGGTATTTTCTGAAAATTTTAGCATTTTCCAAAAAAAAACTCTAATAAAATGAAAAATCACACAAAATTTTGCTTCGTTTGATACCCAGATTGCAAATTATGAAAATTTGAGTATTTTCGAAAAAACGATATTTAGCGAAAAAATTCCCATTTAAAAAAAAAAACTCTGAAAATAAATTTTCCTCAGAAAGCTCATATACCAACTTTGATGTAAACTAGGGTGTCCAATTTTCCCGGGTTTTAACTTTTCCGGGAAACGGATTTTTTTCCCGGGAAATTTCTGAAACAGTTATAAATTCTATGTTTTCAGAGCACCACTAATTTTTGTCTTCAAAATTAAACTTCTCTGCAACCATGCATTTTTTAATCTGGTTCAACCTGCATTAGTTTATATAGAATGTTTATAATACTTTAGAATACTTATAATCATTAAAATTTCATCTAATTTGGTTGATCTAATTACGAGTAATTCAGAAAAACGTAAAAAATCTCAATTTCGATCTGGGCGGGAAGGGGTTAAATAGCTTAAAAAAAAATAAAAATTGTTTTTTTTTTTTTATTCTGAACTACAATTTTGTTTCCAATGAGTTGAAAATTAAATAAGTATTTTATAAATATATTTATTATACATGTATTTTTAAATGACTAGTAAAGCTTGGAAAAAATCCTTGAAAAAATCTTTAAAAATGGCAAAAAAAAACAAGAATCGAGGAAAATAAAATAATATCAGTCAATGTCAAATTTTAATAATTATAGAATTGGATGTATTATTAAAATAACATATTTTACAAATTGTCTATAACATAATATTGTCAACTGGAAAAAACGGGACTACAGTCTTAATAGGTACGGGAGATTTTAAAGCATTAAATTTGGAAATTGGTGTACCAATTGTTTTGTTCTGTTCCTGTTTTAACCGAAGTCGTTCAAAACATTATGCAAAAAATGGCTTAAATAGTTGTCTGAATTCTTTATAATTGTCTTGATTTGCCCAAGGTTCTGGTGTTTGATGAAAAATTATTTAATATGATATTTTTTTAACAAATTTAAAATCATACGTATACGTTAATACTTTTTTTTATTTTGTTCATAGAACCTTTTGAAAAAAAAACTGCGGATAAAAACCGAATAGAAATTTTAATGTTTTAAAATTCTTATCGTTGACTATATATTCAACTTGTCATCTATTTCCACAACCAAATCTAAATTTGCAAAACAAAATTGTTTTTTTTTCAATTTCGGGAATTCCCGGGACAAATTGTTAAAAATCCCGGATTTCGGGAATTCTCGGTTTTTGAAAAATCCCGGGAATTTTGTACCGGGAATTCCCGAGATCGACGCATTAATGTAAACTTATCAACACAGAATAATAAAAATCGAATTAGATTATCTAAAAATAACAGAAAAAGATTTCCTCTTATAATAATCAGTGTTTTTGTTCTACCAATTCTGCCACCTCGACAAGCAATAAGTTTCGTATTAATTTTCCTCACCAGGCTACACTCGCTCGTCACATTGCAAAACAATAAGCTTAAAAAGGGATTAAATTTCGAACATCGCCTTTTTGACAACACCCAAAAATTATCATCCATCAGCTTACACACGAAGCGTACGTGACGAGCTCCAGGCCAATCCCTGGTCTCACGTCAATAATTTTAATAACGCCACACACACACACACACAATCTGCTTTTCTTCCGGCACCTGTGATGAATCGTGGCCTCTCCTTTCTTTGCCCGGGGCCATTTTCGCACAACGACCGGGGCTTCTCTGTAAAATAATTTTACGCCCATCGCACTAATCCTCAATCTTCCAGTCCGACCGAGTATCCATCACCATCATCACGCATCCAGGTTGGCCAGTTAACGAGGACAATACATGACAAGAGTCCCGGAACACACACACACACACATGTGACCGAGGCCAGGGGGTCAGGTTTTTCCTTTTCTGGTGTGGCAATAGATTTCCCAAGGTACATGGGGCTCTCCGCCAGCAGGGCAGGACATTGTTTACCGTAAATTGCAAAAGCTTCCTGGAAACAAGGGTTGGTGCTCAACTCTTCACCAGATTACGGTGATCCGGCGAGGAGAAAGATTACCTGCCGGAACCTGGGAGCTATGGCACACGTGGTAGGGGTGATAAAATGTCGGTCTTTCTGAGGAAAATCAGGAAGAAGCACTCCCTGGAGAAACACTATCACCGGCGGCAGCAGCAAACATGTCAGGAAGGATTTGTTTGAGGGATAACAGGTTGGATGATAACAAGCTAAAAGCATGGTGATTTCAAATTTATAAAAAGGTTGTTGAGTTAAAATATCATTATAACTTCACATGTAGCAGTTTGATTTCTCTCTAACTGATGTTTGAATTCCATTTGTTTCTGGAATTAATCTTACTCTTTTAATGCTTAGTCAAAATTTTAAACTTCAGATATCAAATATTTCAATACTGAATATTGTTTCCATTAATTTCAGGTATGTTGATCCCTCACCTGATGACTTCATCGTAAGTACTCAGAACACAAACCAAAATCAATCAACCTACTTTTGCTCCAAAACAACTTCCCCTCATTTGAACAAGCTTAACCGTCATCGTCAATTCCGGAAAACACCACCATCAACACACATGGACCCATCGCTCGGAGTATTGAATCGTCGATAATAATAATATTTTCACAAGCCCCAACCACAAACTAATCCAAATTAATTTCCCCATCTTGGCTTGCCGACATCATTGTTCCAAGAAAATATGTGTGGAAAATGCTTTATCCGTTTGGCCGTAAACAAACCCACTTTCCCACACATCCACACGAAGGCACGCAAACAAACGAGCAGTGCTCGCTCTAATACCGGCGCAAACGACGAAATGGACGGGGGAGGGAAGCTGTGCGCCGGATATTGTCTGCCAGGACTTACCACCATTTCCGGTCTGGTGCGGGGGTTCATAATTGATTTATGCTCGGAGCTGATGAAATTTGCTGGGTGCTGCGCTGGATTTAGTAGATGGTGGACATCCACTGCAAATTGCAAAAGTATTTTGATTTAAAAATATTCTTTGTGATTCTAATTTGATTGAACCCAACGTTTTTAAAAAATTATTTGAATGTAAACTGCACTAAAACATAAAGAAATAGATTTGCATTTTGATAAAACTCAAAAAAAATATTTTTTCAAAATGAAAAAAAAAAATCATTCGGTTTTTGAAATTTGATTCGGTGTGACCTATATCGCCAAAAAATAATGTATGTTAAAAATCATGAATTCTTGAGGCAAAACTCAAGCTGCTCAAAGAACCAGTTCACTTAAAAGGGCGAACTGACCCTGGCTCACAAAAAAAAGAACCACGGTTCTTTTTGAAAGAATTTTGAACTTGTATTAATTTAATTTTCAACAATATTAAATTTGCTTATGAGAAATGAAAATGTAATTTCTAATATTTCATAGAGCTCTTATAAGGCCGTTGCAAATATTTTTCAAAGTTTATGTCGCTCCCCCTTCAAAATTGGCCTGAAAAATCAGGAGACAAACATAATATTTTTTCGAAAAACTTCAAAATGCAACCAAAGCACAACTTCAAAATGTTGATGAAAATTTAAGCAAAATCAACTGAAAACCAGTAAAAATGCATTTTTCCGCGTTTATAATCATATTCTGCATGTTTGAACTCCTACATTTCAAATTTTCATGAAATACCAATGTACAGTCCCAAGAAAATTAAAAAAAAAATTCGATATTTTCAAAACTTATGATTGGAAAGCAACTGTACGCCTGTAAAATGCATTTTTGCAATTCCGTCGTGAAACTACTTACTTTTCCTGTCATTCTTGAACGACGAAATAGCCTACTTTTCTATACCAAAAATAACGGAATCGAATAGCAACACTTTTCAAAATAAATGCTGAAAAGTTTTACTTTTCAACACCCATTTCAGTGCTGTGCAGTGAACTTTTCAGCACTTGTTTCGAAAAGTAACTCTTTTCAATATTTTTTTGATTTAAACGATTTATTGACAAAATACTTGAAAATTTGACTAAAAATTTCACTCAGTGTGTGTTTTTTGGAATTGCAAAAAATGTTGTATGGAACTCGTTGCAAAACTTGACTTTTTCAGCACTCTTCATATTTATTCAACTCGGTGAACCTCGTTGGATAAATGTACGACTCGTGCTGAAAAAATCCTCTTTTTGCAACTTGTTGCATAAACTACTATTAAAGTACTTTTTTCATCCAAATGTTGAAGCCTAGGCTTGTAATTTCAATTTTTATATTTTTTATATTTTTGCCCCCCCCCCCCCCTCGACTTTGGTCAGAGTCAAGGGACATGAACTTCAAAAAATATTTGCAACGGCCTAATATAATCCCGAGCAGACGGAAATAATTTGGGAATAACATTTTTTGATATTTGAAAATACTAGACCACTAACATTTTTTGTTATTTATAACAAGATTTGTTATTCGCCGTAATGATTTTTTTGTTATTGGATTGTTATTGTAATAACTGACTTTTAAAACATTTTAAGTTATTCTTCGAACAAATCTTTGTTATTTTTTTTTTGTTTTTTAACAACTAATCCGATCTTCTCAATAACATTTGGAGATATTCTTCCATTACAGTAAATGTTTTTCCCAAGTTGTTTGGGCTAGCAACCAATATCAGAACAATAACCAATTTTGTTACGATAACATAAACTTCTATTCTATAATTTATCATGCTAATTCTTCAAGCCGAATGAGTACAGAAATTAACAGTGCGAGGAAAAAGCTACCGCACATCTGGCGCGCCGGGGAATCGAACCCCGCTCTTTCGCATACCGTGCGAGCGCGTACACCACTTCGCCAACGCGCCGTGCTTGCCGAGGCAAGTTCAGCTAGTTGTTTTGTGATCTACCGTTCTCCACCGATCGTACCAGTGTACGGTTGCTTCTTCCACAACACTATTATTCTGTTCTCAAAGGCTTCTTTAGAATACTGACACACGGATCAAGTATATTTTTAGACGCATTGTTATTGTCGAGTTCACAGACAAATGGACACCTACTTAGTGACACGTAGTCAAATTGTGAGACAAATTTTAGCTGATTGCCTACTTGAATCTATGGCAATGTTTGGCAGGTTAGAGCCACCAAGCTCGGAAAACCTAAGGTTAAGATTTTTGTTTTACCTAAGCAAAGGGCAACGCGATTTCTTAATTTATCATGCTAATTCTTCAAGCCGAATGAGTACAGAAATTAACAGTGCGAGGAAAAAGCTACCGCACATCTGGCGCGCCGGGGAATCGAACCCCGCTCTTTCGCATACCGTGCGAGCGCGTACACCACTTCGCCAACGCGCCGTGCTTGCCGAGGCAAGTTCAGCTAGTTGTTTTGTGATCTACCGTTCTCCACCGATCGTACCAGTGTACGGTTGCTTCTTCCACAACACTATTATTCTGTTCTCAAAGGCTTCTTTAGAATACTGACACACGGATCAAGTATATTTTTAGACGCATTGTTATTGTCGAAGTGGTGTACGCGCTCGCACGGTATGCGAAAGAGCGGGGTTCGATTCCCCGGCGCGCCAGATGTGCGGTAGCTTTTTCCTCGCACTGTTAATTTCTGTACTCATTCGGCTTGAAGAATTAGCATGATAAATTAAGAAATCGCGTTGCCCTTTGCTTAGGGTAAAACAAAAAATCTTAACCTTAGGTTTTCCGAGCTTGGTGGCTCTAACCTGCCAAACATTGCCATAGATTCAAGTAGGCAATCAGCTAAAATTTGTCTCACAATTTGACTACGTGTCACTAAGTAGGTGTCCATTTGTCTGTGAACTCGACAATAACAATGCGTCTAAAAATATACTTGATCCGTGTGTCAGTATTCTAAAGAAGCCTTTGAGAACAGAATAATAGTGTTGTGGAAGAAGCAACCGTACACTGGTACGATCGGTGGAGAACGGTAGATCACAAAACAACTAGCTGAACTTGCCTCGGCAAGCACGGCGCGTTGGCGAAGTGCCCTAGTAACATTTTAGGTTTTAAGTTGGCCATAAAAGCCTATTTAGGCCGTATGAGGGTTTTCAGAACCATGATAAAACCTGTAAGTTTAAAAATGTTACTAGGGTGGTGTACGCGCTCGCACGGTATGCGAAAGAGCGGGGTTCGATTCCCCGGCGCGCCAGATGTGCGGTAGCTTTTTCCTCGCACTGTTAATTTCTGTACTCATTCGGCTTGAAGAATTAGCATGATAAATTAAGAAATCGCGTTGCCCTTTGCTTAGGGTAAAACAAAAAATCTTAACCTTAGGTTCTATTCTATTTTATTAAACCCTTATGCAAAAATAGATTTTGCAAGAAAATTCCATAAAAAATTAGTTATTTTAACAGTATTTTTTATTGAAATGGCATAAATGTTGTTATTACCGTCTTCCTGGGATGTCAAATTTTTCAAAATTGTCCAACAGTTTCCCAAAACTTTGAGAGCAGATTTTACATTTTTCGTTGGGAGGTCTGTTGCAACTGTCTAATCAATATACATAGGAGCAATGCCATGCCAAATGGGGAATCGGTTGTACCGGACCCACTCCCATTTCAATAAAACTTTGTAGACATGTTATCCTGCGCTTATATAAGCCATTTTCGTGTATATGGAGCCAGTTTCACTCGATAATGACAGTATACGTGGCCAAAGACAAACTTGTAAGAAATTTGACGGACTTTCCGAAAAAAATACTCTGCAAGAAAAAAACACGCCACTTTGAGAGATTTTCAGATTTTTGAGATTTCAGTTAAATTTGAGATTTCAGGACAATGGTCAATATGGATACTTTTATGTAAAATTGTCTGGTAATTGAATTGTCTGGAGAATCGATCCCCACTACCGGTTTTCAAAAATGTTGACGTTTAGACCACTTTTCAAAGAACAGTTTTAGTAAATGATTTTTTTTTTTACGAAAGACATACCATCCTGCATTTTTCGTTAGTCTTTTGGTTATATTTTAGGCTATTTCCTCAAAAATTTTGAACGAAAAAAATCGTGACATCACCTTTAAATTTAACTTTGAAACTTAAAATCAAAAAATCTCATTGATGTGGGGTGTATTTTTGTTTCAGTGTATTTTTTTCAGAAAGCCCGTCCAATTTCCTACAAGTTTGTCTTGGACCACTTTTTGATACGACGCAACGGCTTCGAGGTACAGTAATTTTTAAATTACAAAATACAAAAATATTTAAATAACTTACGCCCTTCTCAAATGTTATTTTCGAGTACTACTGGCTCCATATACACCTAAATGGCTTATATAGGCCTAGGATGTCTACAAAGTTTCATTGAAATCGGAGAGGGTCGGGTACAAAAGTATCAGAAAATTCCTGATTTGAGCTGGAATTGCTCTTAACTAAACTTGATAATTTTAAATAGAGACCTATGGGACCGCAAGACGGATCGATCCGTTCATCCAGTCCGGAGATAATCGAGTGACAATTTTTTATCCACCCACCTACACAAATCCACAGAGACATTTGTTCATTTTTCGAGTGATTTTATAGCCTTTCCTCAGTAAGGTGAGGAAGGCAAAAACGGCCCTCGGATTCGTAATCAGGGCCAAAAGTTACTCTCAAGGACAAAGTTTGACGCAAATCGAAAAGGGGTCGGTGCAACTTTTCCCGATTTCGGATGAGTTGGTCTAGAATTACCCAAATTGTTTTGAGCATCATTGAAGTTATCGTTCTACCAAAAATATTTCCAAATATCATTTTATATTAATGAACATATAATTTATTTTCTTTAAATTCAGTTTTGTATTATTTAATAAATTTGCGTATTATTTAATAAATTTGCGACCTAGTTCCATGTCTTTTTGTTTTCATCAATTTTTTCAAGATATCTAATATTTTCTGTTTCCAATCATGACAAGCTTATCTTTGTTTTGATACTTTTTTCACTCCTAACCAAAAAAAACTCTAGTTGTAAATTATGTAGCATATTCAGCTGATTTTTTTACGTTTTAAGTTTGTTATGCACATTGTGTTTTATTTCTTTTTTGCACAATTTTTCTCTATAATTGAACTCATTAAATTAACCCACATAAAATAATCCTAAGAACTAATCCTGTAAGAAAACTGAACTCATATTTTCAACGAACTTTCATGACCCACCAGGGCATTAAAAAATCCACCATCAAAATAATATTTTCCTAGCTTCAATTACCCCCTGCAGTGCAAACCCCTAACACGGCACAGCGTTTTACAGTCAACAACTCCAGCATCGATTCTGGAAGGGTTTTGGCGAGCGGGGTTGATTTTCAGGATCTGGATAATTGAATTTTCACCGACTTGAGTCCGGGTTGCCGAGGGCTCCAGACGGTGAACGGGAAGTAGAATTTTGATTGGTACTAATTGGGTTAGCATCGTGCTGTTTATGAGTTTGATTTTGGAGTGAGGATTTTGAGATTTGGGCTTGTTTTTGCAAGCGTTGAATTATTTAAATTTACATGGAGTGGAAAGTCAATTTGAAATTAAAAAAAAATCTTAAAGTTTTCGAGAACTCGTTCGCTGTATTCAAACTTTTGTAATTGCTGGGATATTACATCATAACGTGCGGAAGCATTCCACCGCAGCATCGTTGACAGAACCCGGGAAATTGAAGTTTTTTGTTTGGCTTCAGCCACCCCCATCGTTGACAGCATCATCATAAAGTCCTGCTGATGGTTGCGATGGTGACGGTAGGGTTGTTCCTTAACTTTTCAAAGTCGTTTTTGACGATATTTCTTTCGTTTTTGTCTTTAATTTTCCTGGAATAATGTTTGAAATTAAATCAATAAAAATACAATTAAAACGAGCATACTCAATTGTATAATTTCCACCATCCTTCCTGGCAGATGGACTACTTTCGATGCAAACCGGGCTGGCGTTTCCATAATTCAATCAATTTTTCCACCCCACGGCGCACGAAAATATGGCGTCACCTGACACCGCGGTAGGGTTTTTACCTGCGCAACGGTGGCAGTGTTGCCAGCACTACCATGGTTGAAAATTATCATTTATATCAGGTTTTTGGTGAAATGTCATGCAAGAGTTAATTTGACCAAAAAATCTGGCAACACTGTCGGCCATATTTTTCCGCGAAAAACAGCCTACAGTCAATCATGTTCGAGCATTCCCTGACGGCGGCGGCGGCATTTGATTCGATTGGAAGTTTTTCGTCGGGCGGGCAGGAAAATATCTCAAAGTACAACCAACCAAGCAAGAAAAGAATTATTGCGAATTCCCGCAGAAACTTTGCAGCAGCGCTCCAAGCGATTCAGCGGGAAAATTTAATTAAATCAAACCATGCTTGGCGTTCACATAACAAGAAAAAATTGCACAATAAGTTTGGAAAAATCGAAAAAATCGATTCGAGCTTGTCGTACCGGTCGGGTTAATTAATTGAAAAAGTGACTTCCAATTGGATCGGTTTCATTTCCAATTTCCCTGAAACTTGCAGTAAATTGTTTTGAACAACTTTTCAGCTTTTGAATTGAATATTTAATTTACAATTTGAGTCCATTAACTCTAAAGCGAAAAGCAGATCTTCAAAACTGTTATCAAGTGTTAGATTCAAGCGCAAGAAAAAACTTCTTAATTTTCCCAGAAGACATCCCGAAACCCCGCAGCAAAGGTCAATCCATCAATCTGCACACGTGGGTGGGTGGGCTCTGCCAACTCAACGCGATGCCCAAGGCCATAACCATTAGACGCTGCTCGAGTGCCGTCAGCGAAAAATTGTACAAGCGATTTAGCACAGATTTGGGCGAAACTTTTTTCCTTTGGAAAAACTGATTGCCACGCTTTCGACGTGTGTGCGCAAGGATGGGATTTAACTCTCCACTCAGATTTTTATTTTCGTTGATGTTGTTTTTTGACGGACATTTTACCACTTTAAATAAAAAAAATTAAAATATTTTTAAATTACTTTAAAAATGATTTTTTTTTGTTACAAATATTGAACAAGAGTCAGTCTGAGGGTTAAAACACATGATAGCTCACCATCCGGTGCCACGAAAAGTTTGTCTTCCACTCTGGTGAATTTGTTGTATTGTGTGAAAATCGCTTGCTTGTTCACTAGATGTTATAGTTTTTACGGTTGAATAATTTTAGCAACAGCCTTTCTTTTGAAATTATTTTAAACAACATTAACTTTATTGAAAACATAATTTTTGATGACAAAATTGCGCAATAAATTTGATTTGATCCAATTCTCAACCCCAAAAACCAACCAAAGGCAGAGGGTTAATTTAGATTAATGAGATTTAATTAGTGTCCGTGCATGCACGAGTGAGTTTTCCACCTACTGTGTAGGAGGGGGCAGCTTTGTTTGTTTGCTCACCTACTCACCTACTCAGCACTCAGCAGTTTAGTTTGGCAGTAGGTACCATCGTCATCCAAATGAAGCTCGTTTCCCGTGGGCAATTAGTGACAGCGCCGCAGCCGACGCCGCCAGGATGAATGGGCGAATGTGTGTTTGCACGAGGAAAACTGCTGCCGCTGCTGCTTTGTGCAGAGCTTTTCCGCCTCCCCTCCCCCTCAAATGATGGTAAATTAGTAACGATGAGCGGATGTCTGCTGCGAGAGATTGTGTGCGCTAGTGGGTTGGTGTGGCTGATTGATGGTGGTCAGGGTGGGAATATTTCTGGTTTTAGATTGTTAAATTTTCCTGCAATTTTCTTATTAGAATTTATTTATTGGACTACTGGTTGCTGTGAAACAACTTCTTAAATTTTTAATTTTTTTAAAAACAATAGTTTTTCTCAGTGTTAACAAGCTAACTCTCATTTTTCAACTCGTGATGTCTCGAAAACTGTTGGTTCGATTTTTAATGCTATGAAATGAAACCCTAATCTAATCTAATCTAATCGAACACAAGCGCAGCCAGTCCGAAGAAAGCATCCTGGAGGAACTTGGGGTTAGATTACGCCCCAAGTTCTTTCCCCGAAGATGTATTGCATAAATTAAAGCGGCCAGGCCTACTGCGTTGCATTAACCGCAGAGACAGATTCTGTGAACGGAGCACATTTCACAGAATCTACAGGGGAGGAAGGATGCGTGGACATACCGTACCAAACGCTTCTTAATGCTATGAAATGAAACCCTGTGATTTTTTTTTTGCTCTATTCAAAAGTAATCCTTTTAAAAGGCTTGAAACTCTTGGTTTTAAATGTTGGGTTTGATTTTAATATATCTAGCATTAACTTTAACATTAACCCTGGGCCTTGTAAAGTCAAGGGGCATGATTTGATCCTAGTGTATTAGTTAAAATTCGGGTATATATTCTTTTTTATAAGCACTATGGACACCACTTCATGCTACGAGAACTCGCTTTGCCGCAGCCCCAGGGCTTAAGCGTTGACCGATAAGCTGTCTTCGTGAACTAGGTAGTTCTCCGGTAGTGAAAATATCACAATTGCACAAGACACCGCTGCTTCTGTGACTTTTTCACTATCACAATGTGGGATTTAGGTTGGGACTTCAGGATAGTACAATTGATTTGTTGCTTAGCATTAGCATTTAAAATAAATCTGTATTCTTTCAAAATCTATTTAAAGTTAAAGTTAGTTGCAATTGACTACTAGGCATATTTTATGTCAAAATTTTCATAGAGTCTCGATCAATCAATAATGTAATGATATTGGACAAAATTCGTTGATCTGTTGAACTAACGGTTTTCGGATTAGGTTTGTTTCGACCATTGTTGCGAATCGAGGAACTACGGATTTTTTGACGTAAATGGTCATTTCTTTTTCAAATCGCGATGTTTATTCAATTTGTATATCAGTTACTAATCATAAATCTGTATTGTTTTTGATAGAAGTAGTACTACAATAGTTAAAGGAATGTTTAGCTTTGAACATTAAGTTTAGAAGATTTTAGATTAAAGTTTTGATTTTCAATTCAAGTTAGTAAGCAAATGAATATTTGGACTTAAATGAATAATTGAACATTTTGGAATTATGAATTACACACAACTGTGCATTTATTCTAGAGTCAGATCCATACAGCGTCAGTGTTTATTTGGTCGAAGTGTACTAATTCATTGGCAGATCGGATACTAGTTGTAATGTACCACAAGACTACTGACGGACGTGACAGGACGAGGGCCCAGTTTAGAGGTTTCAATATCAACGATATGCGGCTGGATCACCCTCCAAAAAAAAAAATATATATATATATATATATTTAACATTAACTTATAATTATTGACGCGAACAAAAAAAATCAAAGAGCCTCTTTTGTAAACATTAAATGTCGTACCAAGAGTTTTTGAGATATCACGAGCTGTAAAATGATGGGATCAAGTCACTGAGAAAAAAACAATATTTCACTAAATTTAAATTTCAAGAGCCTATATCTCTGCAACCAGCAGTCCGATCAACAAAGCCTAAATTAAATTTTGAGGATTAATTCTATCATTGAAAACCGATTTACAGGGTTTCCGGAAGCGTTTTTACTTGCTTGGCACACTAAGTACTCAAATTACTTATCCAAAAAGATTATTTGCATAAATTACTTAATCACTTTTCACTATGATAAAGACTAATTTAATTTAATATTAATTAAATTTATGTATTTATTTCTTCGGCTCTAAACTAAATTATTAATAAATAGCTCATTCGATAGCTCTTTCAAAAATAAATCATAATTATAAAAAAACTCTCAATATTAAGCAAAGAACCGACAGTATTTTTTTGTTCAAAGTCTACTATGCTTTTTTGTACCAATCTGGATATTGTGAATTTCGCGTATGATTTTTATTGAAAATAGCACATTGAAAATGTTTTCCGAGCTATGGCAATCAACGTTAAAAAACTTGGTGTGATGCATACATAATATTCTACAGCGAATAAATTGATTTGAAATTTGAAATTGACATTAGTACTCAATTATACTATTTTCAGGTGAATAATAAGAAGCTCAATTGGTATAAACAAGAATATTTGTTTTATGGCCAATTAAACCTGTTCATTATCTTATTTTAAATTCAAATTTACGTTTCTTGGAGTCGTGTTTAACCTAAAAGCAAAAAATTTAAAGCGTAGCTATAAAACAAATTGCAGGCTTTTTTCCATCATATTTTTATTTTACTTTTTCGCCTCAAAATAACTTTTTACTTTACTGTTTTACTTCAATATTAAAAAATAAATAATGCCTTTAAAATATTGAAGTTGTTTGAAAAAGTCCCCCTGATTTTTCGAGCCAAACATTAACTTTGAAAATTGGTTTGACATTATTTTGTTTTGCTTTCTCAAGCATGTTAAAAAATCCGTTACCAAAAATACGGTAAATGTGAAATGTAACATTTACATTGAATTTAATTACTGCATTTGAATGTCAGTAGATTCTGATTTCACTGAGTATGATTTTTAACATTGAAACATTTGTCTCAGAAATAATTGAATATTTTTCAGGAAAATAGATCAGCTCTTGAAAAAGAGATATTACAGGACTGATTTAAAAAAAATCTTATTTTTATTTTAACTGATTTCTAAATGACACTTAGATCTTTGCTTTTATCAATGATAGTTAAGTACATTTTGTTTTAAATTATTTGATCAACATAAACTTCAAATAATTTTGACTGCCTATAAGAAGAAAAAGCATAAAAAATTATCTAGACTTGTGTAATGCTTGTGAATCATTTCATATTTTTACAATTATTACAAAAATTAATTTACGTTACCTTTTGTTGTTAACCAACTTCGCTAAACAACATGTCAAAACTAATTTTAAGGAAAGTTACCAGTATTTTTTGAATCTTTGTTTTTTTCAATCTTTGTCTTATTTGAAATAAAAAAATACTATTATAATAGATTATATATCAAAATTAAAAAAGTTTCGTTGAAGAAGAAGAATTAAAAAAAATACTTTCATTACTCAAAAACTTTTTTAATTATCAATTAATTACTTTAAATAACTCTAATTACCATGAATTTTTAATGAATTTTTAAGTAATTAATGCATAACTTAATAACCAACTTAACATCAAAGTAATTATAAATTACTCGCCAGTCTAAAGCCTTGCTGGAAACCCTTGCATCCAATCTCGAGTTATCGTGGTACCCGTTTATCAACTCGATGTTCTGAGAAAATGAGCTCAGAAAATATGACAGTTTGCTTGTGTAATAAATTTTCTTAAATATTATTTTTGCTAGGTTTTCAACATTCACGTAAGCCCTTAAAAACGAACCTTAAGCCTTATTTTGTGGCGTTTACGTCGTTATGACGATTATGTAGTAGTGGAATCAACTAATTGGATTGCTAGTAACAATTCCTCATACCGGAAATATCAAAATTGTAAGAATTACGATCGTACGAGCGATTGTTTCTAATGACCCATATGGTCGTCTTGCCCCACTTTCCCCCAATCAGGAATGGAGCGACAAAATCTAGGTCTAATGAGTCTGCAAATTCAAGTATTTGACTAACGTTCCTAAACAGTAAAAAATAATGTAAATTTGGAAGCTGTAATTTTGGAAGTTGAATATTACCTCTTTTATGATATATTTTTACCTCAATTTAGACTGAAAAAGTCAGGGCTGCGGAGTCGGGTCATATTTCAAGCGACTCCGACTCCAACTCCGACTCCGGCTTTCTGGGATTAGCCGACTCCGACTCCGACTCCGACTCCGGCTCCGGCTTTCAGATCCAACCGACTCCGACTCCGACTCCAACTCCGGCCAACCAACTCTAGCCGACTCCGACTCCGACTCCGACTCCAGCTTTCAAAAAATGGTTGGTTCCGACTCCGACTCCAACTCCACATATTTTTAAATATTTCAAAAGTTAGTTTACTATTATTTCGAAAACATTGATGATTAGAATTTTTTTAAAAATTCTTTAAGTGAAAAAACCGGGAAAAAGTTTCTAGTTTTACAAGTTTTAGACGTTATTGAAACAGAAATAAAAAAACTCCAGTTTTGAAGGCATTTTCAGAAGAACAGTTTGGTAAGTAAATTTGGATTTATTTACTTAACCTCAAATTTTCATTTAATTGTTTAAAGCTAAAATATTAAATTAATATTTTTCAATGATCCTTAATGATTGATTTTACAAATAAATTCAATTTGCTCACTTTAAAGTTGACATTTATAAGAAGCACAGTGACTATCATAGTCACCTTGTTTTTGTAAATAACAATTTTGAACGAAACTATTTTTTAAAGCTCAATTGAAATTTTTAAGACGTCAAGGCTAAAGAAGTTTATTATTACAAATCAATGTATCTAAAAAAAATCTACGTGGTAAGAACGCTTAAGGGGTCCTTTTCAAATATCCGTAACCTAGAAAATATTTTACCTCGGAATTTTGGATTTATTTGAATTTTTAATATTTTTATATATTTAAAGGAGGCGCGCAATACTTCTTGCATCTACACCTAAAACGAAGCTTTATGAATGGTCGTGCGCCTCCATGAAAATATATGAACAAACTTAGAATTAAATAAAAAACAAAAATCCCCAGGATAAATATTTTCTAGGTCACGGATATTTTTTTATCTTGCAATCCTGTCCTATCCTGAAATCATGAGATTTGTTCAACGATAATTTGCAACAATATCAAAATAGTTTTCTTAAGGATCAACATTCTCAGACACTTTTATTTTTTTTTTCTACAAAGATATAAACAAAATGCGCATGTTGAGTTCCAAGTAATAGATTGTTTTAATCATTGAATATTTGTTGGAAGAGTTATCCTGTCAGTGATTTTTTTGTTTTCGATTTCCACAAATAGTGATTATCATTTATATTTTTTATGAACCTCGTAACATTTTTCCAGAACATTGATTTACTTAAAACCACCAAGACATTCGTTATCGGGGTATAAGATGACTGTGTGTGTACTTTTTTCAGAAAGAACATGATTAAATTTGGTCAAATTTGAGTTTAATGGGTACATAAATATTGGCAAAAGGATGCAGTCAATAATCAATTAAATATTTCTCACTACAAAACCAATATTGTTTTTTTTTTTAGTTATGATGATACTACATACTTGGGTAAGAGCTGATTAACAGGTTATCATTTAGTGACCTCTAAAAAAAATAAAAATGGCAACGCAGTGCATGCAACTTGAAAAAAAATCAAAATATAAGAAATTTTGTAAATTAATCTGTTTTATAGCAAATACTTAAAAATAAAAAATAAACATAATTTTTGAAGAATTTAAGATAACTCCGACTCCAACTCCAACTCCGGGTAATCAGAATTTTTCGGCTCCGACTCCGACTCCGACTCCAACTACTAAAATTTAGCCGACTCCGGCTCCGACTCCGACTCCAGCTGCTCGAGTTTTTACGACTCCGACTCCGACTCCAGGCTTCCCAAAAAGACCCGACTCCACCAACTCCAGCTCCGACTCCGACTCCGACTCCACAGCCCTGGAAAAAGTGACATTACATTAGAAACCAGAGGTAAAATTACACATTTTTTCTAGCATAAAAGATGTACCACTTCCCATATGTAATATTACCATGATTTTTTTTTCTGTGTACCTTTGTTGAACTGCAGACTTCTTGGGAAGGCGCCGGTATTGACGAATAAGGTGAAATATTTTCACTACTCCGAGTAATTCAATCTCAAAATGTTGGTGCTCTGGAGCTAACATGAGCGTTAGAGGGTTAATAAATCCGAATAAATTTATCTTTACAAATACATGTTTTAACTACTTGTGAATCAAAAATTTTCCTACATCTTAAGGGTCTTTGCAAATATTTTTCAAAAGTTTATGTCCCTCTACCTCTAAATGATGGCCTGAATAATTAGGGGACAAAAAAATTGTTTTTAAACTGCAAAATATTATACTTAAATTTTCATTTTGTTTTTGCAGGCATAGTCTGTTTGGCAATATTTTTGATTTGTTTTTTCAATCAATCCTTATATGTATTGCACATGGTTAAATACAGTCAAAACTCATCATATGTGCCAAAAATAAATTTCAATTCACGGTTTGGCAGATTACTATTCGTTTTCAAAGTATTATGAAGAAAAAAAATTTCCTATTGTTACCCTTCTTCTGAAAAGATAGGGGAACAACGAGACAGCAATGGATTTTGGATAGAATCTTAAACTTGGTCTAATTTATTCAAAGCTATTGGCAGTCAACGAGCAGCCATGTGATTTTTGAATAAAAAAAATCTTTTGCACATCAAAATCAAACTTTTATGAATAACTTTGCAAGCAGATGTTTCCTTTAAATTTCGCCTAATTCGTTGAAACTTCGGTTTGTGAGAGTTATTTTATCTATATTCCCCGTGTCTTATCGATCACTTTTTTACCGCCGACTTTTGTAACAAAGTTATGCTTCAATCTAACATCCTTCACCCAGAGTCAGGAATAGTTGCTCGCAAAATTCCCCGTTCGATTTGTGTCCCCCTTGCTGCACTTAAGCTGCTTCGATTTAATCTGGGCAGGAATTTTCTCTCGAAATATTTCCCCACAATTGAGCTAAGAAGATGGTCGAGTTGGAGAGAAAAAAAAAATAACTTGCTCAAGATATTTCTTCCGTTTAGTTTCCAACAATGGTTAAACCTCGCATAAATGGTCGGTGTTGTGCTCTGTCGCCACTGTTACTTTTTTTTGGAATCTTTCAAACTTCAACTAAATTTTTATTTTAAAGAACCATCAAAACAACATTTGCGTCAAAAGACTTTTAAGGAGACGATGCCTTCCTGGAAGCATTCGAGGCAAAGCTTGCTCCTCCATCGTCTTGCGGACAACGCTTCCGGTATCGATTTGAGAAGCAGCACGTAATCTTCTTGCTTCCAGGCAACTGTGCGCCCCAACTGTTGCTCGCCTCCGAGTCCACAAAAACGTCATCCTCCCAGCCAACGGACAAACGCTATGCAGAGTTCTTCGGGGGGGGATTCGAGTGGAAACAGTTTCTGCTACCTTCTTTTCTCCGCTGGCACGATGGGAGCCGGTTTTTACGAAGAAACGATAAGCTTTCAAATATTTTATCTGCCAGCGCAAGCACAAGCAGAAGCTTGCGGGAGAGCTTTTCTCGAAGCAAACTGAATAACCAAACTGAGTAGTTTGTTTGACGGGAGGGGCTTTCTTCCGACGACAACCAAGAAACTCCACAAACCGGGCCAGGATTAATTCCGGAGTCTCGGAGGCAAGAACCATTCGCCATTCCTTTGCAAAGAACGGGGCTCAGCGCCCGGAGGCAGTGCTCTGTGGTCATAATTTAAGTGTTTGTAAGAGGATTAGGATTACAGCTGGCTGGATGGACCGGAAGCCTCAAAGTCGATTACGAAATAGATAAAATGTTTAAAGTGAGCCCGGCTGGAACTGTTTTGTCTCCAGTCCAGTCCAGTTTGCTCTGCAAAAGGATTTGCAGAGCATTAGCAGTCGATTCGGCCGGAACAAGGCTGCATTTTGTAGACCAATTTATTACTTGTCGAGAGGAGCTTTGAAGGGTGAACGTAGCAAGTGATTTGGTAATGTTGACGAAGTGGATACAAGCTTGTATTTCAGTAATTAATGTTGTTTTTTTGTTTTTTTTTTTCGGGTTTCAAACTATTTCAAATATACCGTCAATCCGAGAAAAAAACATCTTTTAATGTTTGACCTTGAATACACAAAAGCGAAAGCTCGCAATGGAAACAATAACAAACACGTTTTGTGCGGTTGTTCATTCGTCCTAAGGTTTGGTGGAGTTGGTTGGTGGCTGGAGTCCCGAGTTATAATTGAAAATGTGTACGGTAGTCGAGCATGTACGTGTGTCAAACGCGTTTTTTGTTTTGCCTTCCTCACCTTACTGAGGAAAGTCTATCAAATCACTCGAAAAACGAAATTCTTAAGAGCGAGTGGTTTTTGTAAGAAACCTCGTCATGCTATACATTTTTAGAAAGGTATTTGAAAGAACTTTTCAACGAGTTCAAAAGATTGAAGATCTGACATATCTATCAAAAGTTATAAGCACTTTAGTGTTATTTATGCACTTTTTAGAGGCCGGTGAATAAAAAAGCAAAAACCTATTTTTTCAGAATAGTCCTCATCAATACCTACTATTTTGCTGAAGATACCAAATCAATAAGAAGTTAAAAAATGACATCTTTGGTTGAAAGCTATTGTTGTGATTTTTTTAAATATATTTTTAAAGTGTGTAGTTCACGCAGATTTTTTTTTTGTTTATTTTAAATTATTGAAAAACACGTATTTTTCGAATGTCGTAACGCCCCTCCATCATGAGGCAGTGAAACGTAGATCAGCTAAAAAAAATGTTGAATTTCGGAAGGCTGGTTGAATTTTTTCTAAAAAATTGTAAAAATGTGAACCTGAGAAAAATTATTCAAAAACTGATGAAAATTACGCACTTTTTGAAATAATATTACTTATTTTTTAACACAAGATCTGCCACCATTTTCTGATGATTATTGCCATTATTTTTTTTTGTGCAGGATTCGCGATCAGGGACCAAAAAACCCTTAGAAAATTTCATAACAATAGTTTCAAATTAATACAAAGCTATCAAATTGTTGAAAAAAACTAATACATCAGCCGGCAGTTTGGACTACTGTAGATTCCGGAATCGGAAATTAAGATTATTGATTTTGAAAAAACGTAATTTAAAAATAATGATATTTTTCTTCAAAATCCAACAATCATTTGATGTGTCTAAATGCAACAAAAACAAGAGAAAATATGCATATCATCTTAGAAAAAGCTCCCAAAGCTCTTGCAACCACCACAGTGGGTGTTGAAGTGATGATAGCTAGCACTGCTTCTGGTTGGTCGGCTAGCTGGTAGTCTAGTTAGGCATTGAAAATGATCATCTACATATATGCAAATATTAACACATTTTTCCAGTGAAGGCCATCTTGACGCAAATCCTGGTTGTTTTTGTGCGGTTTTGTGTAAAATATACAAATTTCTGTGTTTTTTTACTTTGAGTGTTTCTTTTTCAAAAAGACACATAATCGTTTTTTTAAACCCGTTTCAATTGATTTTTGATTTTAAAATACTGCCTTTTTATTCAAAGATTTATTTCAAATGGTAATTCTGCTGTTGTGTTAAATATTTGGTAAAATTCTCAAACAACATTTCAGCACTCTGCCCATCTTGTTTACTTCTCTCGCTTCTGGAATCCATCGCGATGGAAAAGCGCACTCAACCTAACACACTCTGTTGTGGGAAAAAATGTCGTCACAGAGCCGTCCGTTCGGTTTGGTTCTGGCAGAATACTCCCCCTCTTCCTCATCAGCCCTCTCAGCCTTAGAAAATTCCCAACCAAAGTGAAGCTAATCTCAGTGGTAATCAAATATACGACACGCTTCTCGAGTTTGAAGTTTGCGTTCCATTCTCGACTGTGTGAGACTGTGTGTGTGTGTGTGTTTGTGCATATTATTTTCGGATGGAAATTGAACTGCCATTCACTGGCAATGTTTAGGCATGGTTTATTTTTTTATGGTTCCCCGATTTGCTTGCTGCTGTTGTTGTCCTCTCGGCACAAGGATATTTCGAAAAGGACGAGGCGAGGCGAGGCCAAATTCAATGCAAACAGATATTTTCGGCTATGCAAATTTCTTTTTCCAGTGCGTGTGTGTGTGTGTTTGCCTTGTGAGGGAGAGAGAGATACAGCGAGAGAAATAGAGAGAAGTGCTTTTGGTGCTGGATCGCGATGGTTTTTCTTGGAGGGAAAAAAAGGACCATGCGATGGAGATGGCAGTTCGACCAAGATAACGTTGAAGAAAATTGGCATTCTTGAAAGTGGTATCTAGCATTGGGGCTGTAGCTTAAAAATTGTTTACAATTACGTTTGTTTGAGAACAATCTATTGTTAAATTGTCATTTATGTATCTTTTTCTAATATATTTTTGTAAAAAAAAAACATACTGTAGACCTTTGAAAGTAATTTTCAACAATATTTGGGTTGATTGATTTTTATGTTTTAAAATACAGTCTTTTAAATTTTGAACAAAGCTCTCATCAATCAAAAAATTTCAAAATTTTTGAGGCCCCCAACCCCCACACCCCCTTTAAAATCGGACCGAAAAATCAGGGGGCAAAAAAATATTTTTCAAAAAACTTCACAATTTTAACGAAATTTTGAGTGCAATCAGATGAAAACATTAAAAAATGCATTCTCCTGTGTAATAAACACATCACTTTTACTATGTTTAACAAATATTCCCAAAGGGTCATGATTTTATCAATGAACATGATTTAAATCGGTAAATGGAATGTATTTTCGGTTTCTTCGAATAATTTTCACCCAGGAGAAAGTTTAATAAGTTTATAAATAATATTTTTGGTAAACAACTCCAAAAGTGCTCCGAATTCAGTTCAAAATCAAAAATAATTCAATCATTTTATATTCAAAACAAGATTCAACGAATTTCATGCAAAATTTTGACTGTTTAAAAAAATTACCCAAAGTTTATATGTTTTTTTTATTGTTAAAAATCTTATCAACTAAGTTTATTAAATGCTCCCCTCCCACTAACATTTACACACAAGATCCTCTGAGCAGTTCTCTACGGAATCGGTCTTTTTTCTTTAATTTTAATTTTTGTATTTTTTAATCCGGCTGAAACTTTTTTTGTGCCTTCGGTATGCCCAAAGAAGCCATTTTGCATCATTAGTTTGTCCATATAATTTTCCATACAAATTTTGCAGCTGTTCATACAAAAATGATATGTGAAAATTCAAAAATCTGTATCTTTTGAAGGAATTTTTGATCGAGTTGGTGTCTTCGGCAAAGTTGTAGGTATGGGTATGAACTACACTGAAAAAAAATGCTACACGGTAAAAAAATTTTGGTGATTTTTTATTTAACTTTTTGTCACTAAAACTTGATTTGCAAAAAAACTATTTTTAATTTTTTTTATTTTTTGATATGTTTTAGAGGACATAAAATGCCAACTTTTCAGAAATTTCCAGAATGGGCAAAAATCTTTGACCGAGTTATGATTTTTGAATCAATACTGATTTTTCAAAAATCGAAATACCGGTCGCAAAATTTTTCAACTTCATTTTTCGATGTAAAATCGAATTTGCAATCAAAAGTACTTTAGTGAATTTTTGATAAAGTGCACCGTTTTCAACTTATAGCCATTTTTAGGTAACTTTTTTGAAAATAGTCGCAGTTTTTCATTTTTTATAATTAGTGCCCATGTTTGCCCACCTTTGAAAAAAATATTTTTGAAAAGCTGAGAAAATTCTCTATTTTTTGCTTTAATGAACTTTGTTGATGCGACCCATAGTTGCTGAGATATTGCTATGCAAAGGCTAAAAAACAGGAAAATTGATGTTTTCTAAGTCTCTCCCAAACAGCCCACCATTTTTTAATGTCGATATCTCAGCAACTTTAGTTCCGATTTACAATGTTAAAACATGAAACATTCGTGAAATTTTCCAATCTTTTCGAAAAAAATATTTTCAAAAATTTAAAATCAAGACTAACATTTCAAATGGGCGTAATATTGAATGTTTGTCCCGTTTAAAATGTTAGTCTGGATTTTAAATTTTTGAAAATATTTTTTTCGAAAAGATCGGAAAATTTCACGAATGTTTCATGTTTTAACATTGTTAATCGGACCTATAGTTGCTGAGATATCGACATTAGAAAATGGTGGGTTGTTTGGGTGAGACTTAGAAAACATCAATTTTCCTGTTTTTTAGCCTTTGCATAGCAATATCTCAGCAACTATGGGTCGCATCAACAAAGTTCAATAAAGCAAAATATAGAGAATTTTCTCAGCTTTTCAAAAATATTTTTTTCAAAGGTGGGCAAACATGGGCACTAATTTTAAAAAATGAAAAACTGCGACTATTTTCAAAAAAGTTACCTAAAAATGGCTATAACTTGAAAACGGTGCACTTTATCAAAAATTCACTACAGTACTTTTTGATTGCAAATTCGATTTTACATCGAAAAATGAAGTTGAAAAATTTTTGCGACCAATATTTCGATTTTTTGAAAAAATCAGTATTGATTCAAAAAATCATAACTCGGTCAATGATTTTTTGCCCATTCTGGAAATTTCTGAAAAGTTGGCATTTTATGTCCTCTAAAACATATCAAAAAATAAAAAAAATTAAAAATAGTGTTTTTTTGCAAATCAAGTTTTAGTGACAAAAAGTTAAATGAAAAATCACCAAAATTTTTTTTACCGTGCAGCATTTTTTTCAGTGTAGTCCATATCCATACCTACAACTTTGTCGAAGACACCAACTCGATCAAAAAATTCCTTCAAAAGATACAGATTTTTGAATTTTCACATATCATTTTTGTATGGCCAGCTGCCAAATTTGTATGGAAAATTATATGGACAAACTAATGATGCAAATTGGCTTCTTTGGGCATACCAAAGGCACCAAAAAAGTTTCAGCCGGATTAAAAAATACAAAAAAAATCGAATGACCGAAAACTCAGAGAATTGCTCCTCTGTAATTATTAAGTCAAATGTAATTACAAAAGCCGACTCGGTCCTAACCAGGTCCCAGTACCGAAAAGGACCTAATAAAAATAATTTTATGAAAAAAAATAATAAGTTAATAAAATAAAAACCTTATTGATGCAAGATTTGACGTAGTCATAAAATTTTAACACTTTTAATCTGATTTTTATTTTCACTTCATTTAATTTTTGGAGTATTTTCCAACTGGTAAAGTTTGTTAAAATGGTGGGCTGATTGGGTGAGACTTAGAAAACTTCAATTTTCGTGTTTCTTTTTCTTTAAGCCGCTGTATTTCAGCAACCAGAGGTCCAATCTTCAATGTCTCTTAGACAATTTTATAGCAAATTATATGAACTTTTCAAAAAAAAATATTTTTAGAAATGGTCACTCATGGTCACTATTTTTAAAAATTGAAAAACTGCAAATATTTCGCTAAAATCAAACTTTCGGTGGCTATATCTTGAAAACGGAGTCCTTTATCAAAAAATCTGTAAAGTTGATTGCAAATTCAATTTTGCATTAAAAAGTAATGTCAAACTTGTTTTTGCATAAAACTTCGATTTTTTCCAAAAATCACTATTTTTTCAAAAATTCATAACTCGGCGGCAGATTTTTTGACCATGTTTCTCTATGGCTCAAAAGTTGCGGATTTTTGTCCCCTAAAACATATCAAAAAATCTCGAAAATCAAAAAATACGTATTTTGGGAAATTGAGTTTTAGTGAAAACAAATTTTTCCGTGTACCTATTTTTTTCTTAAAAGTACCTACAACTTTGCCGAAGACACCAAATTGATCAGAAAATTCACTCAAAAGTTACAGCTGTTTGAATATTTACATACCATTTTTGTATGGACAGCTGCCAAAATTGTATGGAGACTTGTATGGGTGAACCAATGACACAAAATAGCATATTTGGTCATAGGGAAGGCCCCTACAAAGTTTGAGCCAAATCAAAAAATACAAATAAAATCCATTTCCGGTTTTGGTAGAGAATTGCTCATTAGGCTTTGCTTGTAAAAAAAAATTACAAATGGAATTTTTCGAAAAGATGGCAAGTGCCCCTTTGAGGCCGTTGCAAATATTTCGCAAATTATTTGCCTCCCATCCTCTTTAAAAATAGTCCGAAAAAATCAGTGGCCAGCACCGCTTTTATGTAACTTAAAAGTTACATTTCAAGTGCCTTCCCCGACGCTTCTAATCATTTTCAAAAAGTTTGAATCAACTCTAAAATATTTTGAGTTTTTGTTAATTTTCGTTGTACAGTTCAGTAAAGCACCAGAGAAAGTTTTTTTTGCCGAAAATACTTTCTTTAAAACTATTTTTTTTGTGAATTGGTTGAGCGTTACAATTTTCGATAACTGATGATTTTTACCCAACTTTTCTGCTGTATAATGCATTTTTCATGCCTTTATTCATTAAATTGTTGAAATTCTGGCTTGTTACTAACGTTTTTGTATTAGGGTAATTCTCTACCAACTCACACGAAATCGGAAAAAGTTGCCCCGACCCCTCTTCGATTTGCGTGAAACTTTGTCCTAAGGGTAACTTTTGTCCCTGATCACGAATCCGAGGTCCGTTTTTGATATCTCGTGACGGAGGGCGGTACGACCTTCCATTTTTGAACATGCGAAAAAGAGGTGTTTTTCAATAATTTGCAGCCTGAAACGGTGATGAGATAGAAATTTGGTGTCAAAGGGACTTTTATGTAAAATTATACGCCCGATTTGATGGCGTACTCAGAATTCTGAAAAAACGTATTTTTCATCGAAAAAACAATAAAAAGTTTTAAAATTCTCCCATTTTCCGTTACTCGACTGTAAAAATTTTGGAACATGTCATTTTATGGGAAATTTAATGTACTTTTCGAATCTACATTGTCCCAGAAGGGTCATTTTTCATTTAGAACAAAATTTTTCATTTTAAAATTTCGTGTTTTTTCTAACTTTGCAGGGTTATTTTTTAGAGTGTAACAATGTTCTGCAAAGTTGTAGAGCAGACAATTACAAAAATTTTGATATATAGACATAAGGGGTTTGCTTATAAACATCACAAGTTATCGCGATTTTACGAAAAAAAGTTTTGAAAAAGTTACTTTTTCGTTTCTCTTTGTTTCGTCGTCCGTGTCTGTCGCGGGTGACCATGAACGGCCATGATCGATGACGACCAACTTTTTTAAAACTTTTTTTCGTAAAATCGTGATAACTTGTGATGTTTATAAGCAAACCCCTTATGTATGTATATCAAAATTTTTGTAATTGTCTGCTCTACAACTTTGTAGAACATTGTTACACTCTAAAAAATAACCCTGCAAAGTTAGAAAAAACACGAAATTTTAAAATGAAAAATTTTGTTCTAAATGAAAAATGACCCTTCTGGGACAATGTAGATTCGAAAAGTACATTAAATTTCCCATAAAATGACATGTTCCAAAATTTTTTACAGTCGAGTAACGGAAAATGGGAGAATTTTTAAAACTTTTTTAGTGTTTTTTTCGATGAAAAATACGTTTTTTCGGAATTCTGATTACGCCATCAAATCGGGCGTCTAATTTTACATAAAAGTCCCTTTGACACCAAATTTCTATCTCATCACCGTTTCAGGCTGCAAATTATTGAAAAACACCTCTTTTTCGCATGTGCAAAATGGAAGGTCGTACCGCCCCTCCGTCACGAGATATCAAAAAACGGACCTCGGATTCGTGATCAGGGACAAAAGTTACCCCTTAGGACAAAGTTTCACGCAAATCGAAGAGGGGTCGGGGCAACTGCTGTGTGAGTTGGCGGAGAATTACCCATTAATAATAAAATTTTGGTTTTTTATTTAATTTTTTGGCATTTTTTCCAGTGTTGTCCTCATTAACATTCCAACGCCCAAGGCTCCAAAAATTTGGAACGGTAACTTCAACTCAATGGTTCTCAGGTATAACTCAACGAATCAAGATGATTCTTCTTTCCAGTGATTTGTTAGGATGTCTAGATGATTCTAGAACTTTGCAGAACTTAATTTGATTAAATCTGTAATTTTTGCGATCAAAAACATCGTTCCTACTTTTTTTTAGCGTGTAAAAATAATCGCCAAAAAATCCGCGAAGGCAGTCGTTTCAAAAAAGGTGGAACAAAAATGATATGGACAACCCAAAATAAAATAACTTATCTGGGCATGTGGAAGGCACTAAAAAAGGTTATGCCGGATTTTTAATGCAAAAAATATGTTTTTAAGAGAATTTCTCAACGACAAAAAATAAGGAGAATTTATTTTAAATAGTTCGGTTATAATTGACACTTTTTTTTACTTCAACACTAAAACTACAAACTATGGTTTCGATTGTGGGTTTTGACCTGCGAGTCACATTTATCAAATTTCTCTCGCAAGCAGTTTTAAGAACTTTTCTCTAAATTCCGTATCAATCGGTACCACCGAATTCTATGGTTGTCATGGTGGATAGATATTTATTGCATTTTTGAAGGCACAAAGCTCTATTGACAAATGCGTTTCATAAACTGCATATTGTGCTGCAATCCGGGACTACGATTTTGTTCTGTGCATTACATTGGAAAGACTTATGGCTCCGTGTTGAACTGTACGTGTACTTCAAAAGTTTGCAATCTATTTTTCAGTTTGTTGTTGACAATATACGACCCACGCTCAACGGTTCAAATGTTTTGTTGTGGAAAATATCTCCTAGACTTTTCCCCGGGCTCACGTAATCTCCCAGGAGAGCAACGAATTGCATCGTTTTTCATCGAGCCGGTGAATGTGGTGAAATGAAATGGATGTTTTTACGTACATATAATCGAATTTTGGATAATTCAATTTGTTTAGTTGAGGCTTAACATAATTCGAAATTTGATTGCATTTTGTTGCACGAAAAAAGCTCCCTGTGTCTCATTTTCTCTAAAACAATTACCAAACAGTAATTGCACTTCTCCTTAACTGCGCAATTAGCCCATCTCCGAACCGGCAAGCAGCTTCATCCAAACCTTACTTTTTATTGACCCGTAAAGTGGCCTTTACCTCGTAACTTACACCGGTGAACGCACCCACCTACGAAAACCCAGTCAACAAAATAAAGCACAACTTTCCAGCATGCTTTTTGCTTGTCGTGTCACTTTTTGTTGCAAAAAACCTTCTGCTGCTGCTGCTGCTGCCTGCAACTCCCTCAACCTCAACCTGATTTGCATCGTAAAATCCAGTGTGTACAGCTCAGAACAATGTGCTTTTGTCGAGAAACGACCACCAAGCGAACCGTATTGGACATGCCAACCAGAGCGTCGTCCTCGTAGATACAGTGCTGCACAATGTGAAGCTTTTGTGAGACGAAACTTCAGCCCTGGCTGGCAGGGATGTATCGCACGGCAGTGAAGTAAGCGGCAGGATAAAGTCTTGTCTGTTTTGTTCCCCCCTCATCGTGACTAGATCATCCCAGAATCGAAAGGAATAGCGGCTGAGGGCTGAACCCTCTACCAAGTTTAACTTTCCGAGAGGTCGTAAACAAAATCTCACTTTTCCACTGCGGCTGCTGTTGTTGTTGTCCCGGGAAACCCAGCTGCACTAGTTAGCAAACAATACTGGCAACACTGCCCGGGCACGCTTCTGAAGTGTTTTATATTGTCAGAGTTCTCCTCGTTTTTTTTTCGTAATTTCTCCAGAGTGTGGACGGTTGTAATTATGGCACTAGTTTTGTACGATTTCCAACCCGGGGGGGTGGGAAAGTTTTCCCTGAAAACATCGCAGACTCCGAGAGCTGCTGCTGCTGCTACAATCACAATAGGAAAATGCAGTTTGTCGATGAAAAAATAAAAGTTGTCGCTGTGGATGTGTGTGTGTGCGTTCAAGTTAAACTGCACGGTAAACAGAGCATAACATCACTTGTTTGTGGGTGTACGGTGAGTGAGTTTTTGGCATCTGTGTTTGTTTTGAAACAAAATAAACATGAATAGCGAGGTGATTACAACTTTATGGGGGTGATTTTTATTCAACAATGGAAGGAACTTTTATCCGGAACGAGTTTTGATTTTTAGTTGAACATGAACCGGTTATTTGAATTTCTAATAAAAATAAAGTGGTTTAGGTTTTTGTTGACCAGCACTTGTTAAGTCTATGGTTAAAAAGCAAATTCAAATCCATTTTTAATTTAAAAATATACAGCCAATAATTGGAATTCGAAAATTTACAACATTTGAATGAATTTTAAATTCGATTTGGTCTCTTCGGCAATTTTGTAGGTATTAATGAAGACTATTCATAGATAAATACAAAGACAAATTCCGAATTTTATTTAAGCCGATTTTAAATTTTTTTTTTGTTGAAAAAAAATAAAAATCTTAAAAAAATAAATAAAAATCTTTAAAAAAAATATATGGACAAAAAAGCAAAACATTTGAGCCATTTGCCGTCGGGTAATGGTAAATTTTTTTTCGAGGTTGTTAAGCGATAAAATAATCGTCTGAATAAAACGATAATGGTTATCGTTATCATAGGGATTCTATCGTCGATAAAAAAAAACAAGCCGCAAACAATATGCAAGGAAAAAGTGTTTTAAAATGCATTAGGCACCTGTCCACTTTTTGTTTAGTTTTTTTTAAATACTAAAATTATCAAAAAATACCGTATTTTTCAAAAATACATTTTTTTTATTTCAATATATTTTTTTTTTAATTTGCAATAACGAAGCAAATTTTTTTCACTTTACTAAAATATTTTTGTAAAATACTAAAAAAAATCAAAATACTGTACCTTAGCAAAAATACTCAAATTTTCAGTTTTTTTTTTTTTTTTGCAATTTGCAATATGCAATACCAAACGATTTTTTTACTTTATTTAAGTTTGTTTTGTAAAATACAAAAAAATCACAAAATACCGTACTTTTGCAAAAATACTAAAATTTTCAAAATTTTAAAAAAAAACTTGTTTGTATTTCCAACATGGGTATCAAACGAAGCGAAAGTTTTTCACTTTATTAAAACATTTTTGTAAAATACTAAAATCTTCACAAAATACCGTATTTTTGCAAAACTCCTCAAATTTTGAAAATTTTCAAATTTTGAATATGGGTATCAAACGAAGCGAAATTTTGTAGAAAGCATAATGAGAGTATTTTTTATACTAAAATTTTCTCAAAATACAGTTTTTTTTTGCAAATACTTAAATTTTCAGAATTTGCAAAATACTACATTTGAAATATGGGCATCAAACAAAACAATTTTTTATGTTTTTTTTTTTCACTTAACTAAAGTATTTTTGAAAAATAATAAAATTTTCTCAAAATACCGTACTTTTGCAAAAATACTAAAATTTTCAAATTACTTTTCTTTATTTGCAATATGGGTATCAAACGAAGCGATAGTTAAGTATTTTTGTAAAATACAAAAATTATCACAAAATACCGTACTTTTGCAAAAATACTCATATTTTCAAAATTTTCAAAATACTTTTTTTTAATTCCAATATGGGTATCAAACGAAGCGAAAGTTTTTCACTTTATTAAAGCATTTTTTGTAAAATACTAAAATTTTCACAAAATACCGTATTTTTGCAAAACTCCTCAAATTTTCAAAATTTTCAAAATAAAGTTTTTGTAAAAAACTTAAATTTTCTTTATTTTCAATATGGGTATCAAACGAAGCGAAATTTTGTATAAAGCATAATGAGAGTTTTTTTTTCAAATACTCAAATATTCACAAACTACAGATTTTTTTCGAAAATACTCAAATTTTCAGAATTTGCAAAATACTACATTTGAAATATGGGTATCAAACAAAACAATTTTTATGATATTTTTTCTCTTTATTAAAGTATTTTTGTCAAATAGTAATATTTTCTTCAAAATATAATATTGTTTCGAAAATATTCAAATTTTTATTATTTTTAATGGGAATCAAACGAAGTGAAATTTGGTAAATTTTTAAAAATTCTTATTTTAAAATTTGGAAATTTGAGTTCTTTTGAAAAAACTCTATTTTGTGGACAATTTTGAGTACATATTTAACTTTGAAACTCCCTACTAGATTTAAAAAAATATATTCTTAGCGAAAGCATTGAAAATTGTAGATGATTTGGTTGAATAAATCGATTTTAGAAAGATTTTAAAAATGAGGTATTGTTCCGACGATAAAGATAAAACTATCGTTATCGTTTTCGAGCCTCGATAATTTTATAGTTTACAACCTTTATATTTTTGAAAAAAATATCAGTGAGAAATAAAATTGGACTTCAGTATGGAATATTGTTTGCTTAGAAAAGTACTTTGGGTAATTCCCCGCCAACTCACACAGCAGTTGCCCCGACCCCTCTTCGATTTGCGTGAAACTTTGTCCTAAGGGGTAACTTTTGTCCCTGATCACGAATCCGAGGTCCGTTTTTTGATATCTCGTGACGGAGGGGCGGTACGATCCCTTCCATTTTTGAACATGCGAAAAAAGAGGTGTTTTTCAATCATTTGCAGCCTGAAACGGTGATGAGATAGAAATTTGGTGTCAAAGGGACTTTTATGTAAAATTAGACGCCCGATTTGATGGCGTACTCAGAATTCCGAAAAAACGTATTTTTCATCGAAAAAAACACTAAAATGTTTTAAAAATTCTCCCATTTTTCGTTACTCGACTGTAAAATTTTGGAACATGTCATTTTATGGGAAATTTAATGTACTTTTCGAATCTACATTGTCCCAGAAGGGTCATTTTTTCATTTAGAACAAAAATTTTCATTTTAAAATTTCGTGTTTTTTCTAACTTTGCAGGGTTATTTTTTAGAGTGTAACAATGTTCAACAAAGTTGTAGAACAGACAATTACAAAAATTTTGAAATATAGACATAAGGGGTTTGCTTATAAACATCACGAGTTATCGCGATTTTACGAAGAAAAGTTTTGAAAAAGTTGGTCGTCATCGATCATGGCCGTTCATGGTCACCCGCGACAGACACGGACGACGAAACAAAGAGAAACGCAAAAAGTAACTTTTTCAAAACTTTTTTTCGTAAAATCGCGATAACTCGTGATGTTTATAAGCAGACCCCTTATGTCTATATATCAAAATTTTTGTAATTGTCTGCTCTATAACTTTGTAGAACATTGTTACACTCTTAAAAAATAACCCTGCAAAGTTAGAAAAAAACACGAAATTTTAAAATGAAAAATTTTGTTCTAAATGAAAAAATGACCCTTCTGGGACAATGTAGATTCGAAAAGTACATTAAATTTCCCATAAAATGACATGTTCCAAAATTTTTTACAGTCGAGTAACGGAAAACGGGAGAATTTTTTAAACTTTTTTAGTGTTTTTTTCGATGAAAAATACGTTTTTTCGGAATTCTGAGTACGCCATCAAATCGGGCGTCTAATTTTACATAAAAGTCCCTTTGACACCAAATTTCTATCTCATCACCGTTTCAGGCTGCAAATTATTGAAAAACACCTCTTTTTCGCATGTTCAAAATGGAAGGGTCGTACCGCCCCTCCGTCACGAGATATCAAAAACGGACCTCGGATTCGTGATCAGGGACAAAAGTTACCCCTTAGGACAAAGTTTCACGCAAATCGAAGAGGGGTCGGGGCAACTTTTCCCGATTTCGTGTGAGTTGGTAGAGAATTACCCTTTAAATATTTTTTCATTAAGGGTATCATTCTCAAAATATGGTAACTTAAATTTAAATTTCAGCTGAAAAAATCCCAATGACATTGAAGATTGGCTCCTGGTTGCTTAAATTCAGCGAATAAATGAAAAAAAAAAACAAAAAAAAAACTTATGTTTTTCAAGTCTGAGCAACTAATGGTCCGATGTTCAATTTTAAAAAATGAAACATTTGTAAAATTTTATGATCTTTTTCATTTTTTTTTATTTTGGTATCTAGACTAACATTTCAAAAGGGCTAAAAATAAATGTTTGGCCCATGTAACCATGTAATGCTGTAGAGTGAATAATTTGATTTTTTTTATTTCAAAAAAAAAACTCTGTAGGCGGTGTTCCTCGTTTGAAAAGGTATTAAATCCAGAAATTTTCGTGAATTTCACTTTTTATTTAATGAAATTGGTAATATTCAACCAAATCTGATGCAGTTTTATGGTTTTGAAGCATGGATATTTTACTCTCTGTCCAAACACTGTGATTAGAAAAAATATACTTCTCAACAAAAAAAAAAGCAATGATTATTTTTTATAAATTTATAAATTTAGAAAATTTGTTAGGTTCTTAAAGTCATATTTTTTTACAGGCAGTCAATTTTCGATTTTCGATAAAATTTCAAATGTACTCAGAAATGTTGGTGTTTTTCTGGGAAATTTGTTAAAAATTTCCCGTTTCCCGGGAATTCTGTAACCCCGGGAAATTGGACGCTCTAACTAAACGAAACGTAGTGGATTTTGAATGTCAATATTTATGGCACTGTATTTTTTTAACTGAAAATGTTTTTTTTTTTTTTTTTGAAGATTGTACAACAAACTGAATTAAAGTTAAAGTTTTTGCTGCTTTTTGTCAGCCTAAAACTGTGGAAAATGGCTAACATTTTTGCCCAAAACTGTGATTGGAAAGTTAACAAATCATCTGAAGAAATCATCTGAGATTCAATTTCATAAATGTTGCTCGTTGGCATGCATCATGCAACGTGTGTTTTAGAAACTAATCAAGTTATACACATTTAGAACATTCATTTCAGACGTCAGACACTCAACTGTCTTCTCTCCACTATGCGAAACGCTCTAAAACATATTCAAATTGGTTAGCTTCTGGCTCTGTCAGTGTGCGGGCAAAATTTTAATTAATTTTAATTCACTTTTTGATCCACTCATCAGCTTGGCGTGAATATGGCTCCCGCCATGGCCCACTCTGCAGACCAAAGACGCCCTTTCGGAAGCTGTGGCCACTTTGAAGCTCTGCCCCCAACCCCTTTCGGCCCCCTTTCAAAGGAATGAGAGAGTGTTGAGAGTGTTGGTTTGCGTGGCCAAGTCTGCAATGAAGAGATAATTTTCCTCCGAACGTGATTATAAATAATTAACTTTGGGATGAAAATTAAATACGACGAGAAAGGGTGAAACTGGGCCGGCCCATTTTCGGAAAACTCTTGCGAAAGTTGGCCAACTTGTGTTTGCACGTGGGTGTGGGTGTAATTTTCACCACGTGTGACTGACAGACTGGCTCAACATGTGTTTGCGAGGGGGCACGAGTTATGGGTGAAACTTTTGCGCGTCGTAATTTGAGACGAAAATTATCGGGTTGAAGACGGGCAAGCTCGTTTTCCAGAAACTGAACTTCTATTTTTGACACATCTTTCGTTTTTTTTTACTTTTTACTTACAGGGGCCATCTTCGAGCAGGGCACGGACGAGATCCAGTCGGCGTTCAAATTCGCCATGCTGAACCACAACCTGAACGTGTCCTCGCGCCGGTTCGAGCTGCAGGCCTACGTGGACGTCATCAACACGGCCGACGCGTTCAAGCTGTCACGGCTAAGTGAGTAAAATTAATTTTGTTTTTATTGTTTGAGGATTTTTTTTTTTTTCGAGAATCAATTTCACCCCACGAATCCTTCATAATCGGTTCAGTTTGTTTATCCAAGAGGTTGGACGGCGAGAGGAAATGTTAACAAAGTTCAAACAATTGACGCCCATGTTTTAACTGTAAACCAGGATGCAATTATTGGCACTGATGGACAGGAAACTGCACCGAATGATTATGACGGTATAGTTAGTATATATGTAAATGAGCCCACTAATTTGGATGGGGTTAAAAGTGCTGCCAGTCAGATGCACACGGTAGGTCAGGGCATTGTTAAATTAAGGAACAGTAAAAAATAATTTATCTTTATTTTTCAGTTTAAATAAGGTTGAAAAAATATGAGACGGTCCCAAATATTAAAAACACATAAAATAAATTTAAAAATATTATTTTTTTATTCAAAGTGTACACAAATTTAGCAGGACAATGATCCAGAACTAATGTAAAGCAAACAGAAATCCACGGGATCAACTGAAACGTGGTCAAGCGGAATATTCTGTTTACCTTGATAGTGAAGGTGGTGGTGGTTATGATGGCGTGTCGAAACAAAACAAGCTAAACATTTTGAATTGTAAGCATGGTTTGTTTGAAAGGATACCCACCCTCATATCGTATGTTGTTTGTTCAGCGGTTGAAGCGCTGATTTATATTGTTCAGTATTATGTTATGCAGAAGCTGTTGAGAAAGCATTTTCGAGCTTTGCTAGATTCACATTTTATCTCGAATTAAGGATAATAAGAGACTTGAAAACAGTTATTTTGTAATATATTTTCGAAAATTCAAATTTTGTCTGATATTTGTAAATATTTAAATTTCCCATCTGCTAAAATAAAGAATACAAAGAAAAAAAGAAAATTTGACAATTTTGACAATTTGGACAGTTTTGACAATTTTGACAATTTTGACAATTTTGACAATTTTGACAATTTTGACAATTTTGACAATTTTGACAATTTTGACAATTTTGACAATTTTGACAATTTTGACAATTTTGACAATTTTGACAATTTTGACAATTTTGACAATTTTGACAATTTTGACAATTTTGACAATTTTGACAATTTTGACAATTTTGACAATTTTGACAATTTTGACAATTTTGACAATTTTGACAATTTTGACAATTGTAATTGTAATTTTGACAATTTTGACAATTTTGACAATTTTGACAATTTAGACAATTTTGACAATTTTGACAATTTTGACAATTTTGACAATTTAGACAATTTTGACAATTTTGACAATTTTGACAATTTTGACAATTTTGACAATTTTGACAATTTTGACAATTTTGACAATTTTGACAATTTTGACAATTTTGACAATTTTGACAATTTTGACAATTTTGACAATTTTGACAATTTTGACAATTTTGACAATTTTGACAATTTTGACAATTTTGACAATTTTGACAATTTTGACAATTTTGACAATTTTGACAATTTTGACAATTTTGACAATTTTGACAATTTTGACAATTTTGACAATTTTGACAATTTTGACAATTTTGACAATTTTGACAATTTTGACAATTTTGACAATTTTGACAATTTTGACAATTTTGACAATTTTGACAATTTTGACAATTTTGACAATTTTGACAATTTTGACAATTTTGACAATTTTGACAATTTTGACAATTTTGACAATTTTGACAATTTTGACAATTTTGACAATTTTGACAATTTTGACAATTTTGACAATTTTGACAATTTTGACAATTTTGACAATTTTGACAATTTTGACAATTTTGACAACTTTGACAACTTTGACAACTTTGACAATTTTGACAATTTTGACAATTTTGACAATTTTGACAATTTTGACAATTTTGACAATTTTGACAATTTTGACAATTTTGACAATTTTGACAATTTTGACAATTTTGACAATTTTGACAATTTTGACAATTTTGACAATTTTGACAATTTTGACAATTTTGACAATTTTGACAATTTTGACAATTTTGACAATTTTGACAATTTTGACAATTTTGACAATTTTGACAATTTTGACAATTTTGACAATTTTGACAATTTTGACAATTTTGACAATTTTGACAATTTTGACAATTTTGACAATTTTGACAATTTTGTCAATTTTGTCAATTTTGACAATTTTGACAATTTTGACAATTTTGACAATTTTGACAATTTTGTCAATTTTGTCAATTTTGACAATTTTGACAATTTTGACAATTTTGACAATTTTGACAATTTTGACAAATTTGACAATTTTGACAATTTTAACAATTTTGACAATTTTGACAATTTTGACAATTTTGACAATTTTGACAATTTTGACAAATTTGACAATTTTGACAATTTTAACAATTTTGACAATTTTGACAATTTTGACAATTTTGACAATTTTGACAATTTTGACAATTTTGACAATTTTGACAATTTTGACAATTTTGACAATTTTGACAATTTTGACAATTTTGACAATTTTGACAATTTTGACAATTTTGACAATTTTGACAATTTTGACAATTTTGACAATTTTGACAATTTTGACAATTTTGACAATTTTGACAATTTTGACAATTTTGACAATTTTGACAATTTTGACAATTTTGACAATTTTGACAATTTTGACAATTTTGACAATTTTGACAATTTTGACAATTTTGACAATTTTGACAATTTTGACAATTTTGACAATTTTGACAATTTTGACAATTTTGACAATTTTGACAATTTTGACAATTTTGACAATTTTGACAATTTTGACAATTTTGACAATTTTGACAATTTTGACAATTTTACAATTTTACAATTTTACAATTTTACAATTTTGACAATTTTGACAATTTTGACAATTTTGACAATTTTGACAATTTTGACAATTTTGACAATTTTGACAATTTTGACAATTTTGACAATTTTGACAATTTTGACAATTTTGACAATTTTGACAATTTTGACAATTTTGACAATTTTGACAATTTTGACAATTTTGACAATTTTGACAATTTTGACAATTTTGACAATTTTGACAATTTTGGCAATTTTGACAATTTTGACAATTTTGACAATTTTGACAATTTTGACAATTTTGACAATTTTGACAATTTTGACAATTTTGACAATTTTGACAATTTTGACAATTTTGACAATTTTGACAATTTTGACAATTTTGACAAATTTGACAATTTTGACAATTTTAACAATTTTGACAATTTTGACAATTTTGACAATTTTGACAATTTTGACAATTTTGACAATTTTGACAATTTTGACAATTTTGACAATTTTGACAATTTTGACAATTTTGACAATTTTGACAATTTTGACAATTTTGACAATTTTGACAATTTTGACAATTTTGACAATTTTGACAATTTTGACAATTTTGACAATTTTGACAATTTTGACAATTTTGACAATTTTGACAATTTTGACAATTTTGACAATTTTGACAATTTTGACAATTTTGACAATTTTGACAATTTTGACAATTTTGACAATTTTGACAATTTTGACAATTTTGACAATTTTGACAATTTTGACAATTTTGACAATTTTGACAATTTTGACAATTTTGACAATTTTGACAATTTTGACAATTTTGACAATTTTGACAATTTTGACAATTTTGACAATTTTGACAATTTTGACAATTTTTACAATTTTACAATTTTACAATTTTACAATTTTGACAATTTTGACAATTTTGACAATTTTGACAATTTTGACAATTTTGACAATTTTGACAATTTTGACAATTTTGACAATTTTGACAATTTTGACAATTTTGACAATTTTGACAATTTTGACAATTTTGACAATTTTGACAATTTTGACAATTTTGACAATTTTGACAATTTTGACAATTTTGACAATTTTGACAATTTTGACAATTTTGGCAATTTTGACAATTTTGACAATTTTGACAATTTTGACAATTTTGACAATTTTGACAATTTTGACAATTTTGACAATTTTGACAATTTTGACAATTTTGACAATTTTGACAATTTTGACAATTTTGACAATTTTGACAATTTTGACAATTTTGACAATTTTGACAATTTTGACAATTTTGACAATTTTGACAATTTTGACAATTTTGACAATTTTGACAATTTTGACAATTTTGACAATTTTGACAATTTTGACAATTTTGACAATTTTGACAATTTTGACAATTTTGACAATTTTGACAATTTTGACAATTTTGACTGGAAAATTTCACAAAGTTAAATCAATCCTTTTTTCAAATAAAAAATATCTATCAAGGAGTTTAATGTTGTTTCGTCGTTTTTTTATACACTTTTCTGTTCATAATTGTGCCAAAATAATACATTTTTGTGTTATTTTTTGGCAAAAATAATATCTTCAATCCTATTTGAGTGGAACGAATCTACCTCGGAGTAAAAATCCAAAAAGACAAAACGAATGGTCCATTAAGTAGAAGTGAAACGGCACCATTACTTGCAGTGGAATAAGTGGCCAAAACTAATCATAGATTTAAAGGATGTTGGTTTCTGTGATCTAGCACACTGAAAAAATGTATTGAATTTTATTAGTACTTTTTACTTGAATTGCCTTTTTCCATTTTCATTTTCAAAATAAAAATCAAATAGAAAAGTTTTTTTTGTGCCGTGCGTAACTTTTCCTAGCTGCAATGTCCGTAATCAAAAGAACCAAGAAATAACACACATTTATCTTCCATCAACAATATAGCAACCCCCGATGTTTGGTATGGTACAGAGTGCGCAAACAGCAGGGAAAACAATAGTTCTGCAAGGAAAAGTGGCGTGAAAAAGCACTCGTTTGCGGGGTGCAGACCCTTTTACGGCCAAGGTCTGCAGATAAACCTTCTCCTCCTTCGTATTAGATCGTAAAACTATAGGCATCTTGCGTAAGTACAGCGAGAGGTGTACCTATTTTCGACCCAGAGTGTACCTATTTTCGTACTATTATATGCTTTCGGATTTTCGGATTGAACTTGAGCTGCACCGCACCCCGAACGTTGAGGCACAAGTTTGTTCAAACAAAGTAGGCACTTTTCTAAGTGCTCCGCCGGCAAAGCTGTCTAGTTCAGTTTTGTTGTTTGTGTATGATGAAGCTAGTTTGGAGTGCTCTCTTTCGCATCATGCTAGGGAGAGTGAATATTTCCACGTGGCAGGTTCACATACGCTGCGATGCGGCGAAAGATGCTTCTGAGCTTGAGCACCGTGGATGAAAAGCTTCAACTAATTGCCACGGATGCGCTGCTCTGTGGGAAACTACTTCACTGGTGGGAATGTTGAGAACCTTTTTTTTTCCTTGATTCTTTTGTACGAAACAGGTGCACTCATCTTGCTCAACAGATATGATGTACAGCAAATTAAGACCAAAAGGAGGGGAGCATCTCAAGTCATGCAGTTGATGAATTTTGATTTCAACCAACTTTGCATAGTGACTTCAGCAAACAAAGTCAGAGAACAAAGTGGGAAAATGCTTCAAGAAATGATTTTAATAAATTGCCCTTGCTGCCGGTACAATCTCGTTATTTATTCCGCTTCATTTAAATGAGAAGCTCAAACAAGTTCATTTTAAATAAAAGTTCTTCCTCGTTTGACGTGTTCCGAAGCAAAAAGGAAAAGCTCGTCACGTTGGAGAGTTATGATGTCTGCATCGGAGCAGACACCGGTGGCCGAGACTTGGGAAGGACACTTCTCCGGCTAGCCAAGAAGCTGGAAGGGGAAGGAGGGTTGCTTGAAATAAAATGGCAAATTTGCATTTGCTGAAGGAGTGATTGTGTTGGTTTTGGCTATTTATTTATTTTTTGCTCTGATGAAGACTTCACTGAACTAAACTGTCAAATTTTAAATAAATTTACTTTAAAAACATGCTCCAGCAGCCAAAAATTTGAGCGCAGAAATCGCAAATAAAACATCACACCCAAAACTGTTCGCGGTACAAAAACGAGCATACTCATTAAACGAGCATAAACATTATCGCACCGAATCATAACAACAAGAACAACAAAAACAACACAACCGAGTGGCACCCCCTCGCCTCGAGGGATACAAACAACCACACGTGGGCTGGACTTCATCACGTGTGACGGTGACTCTGTGTGTGTGTGGGTTGATAATGATCTCGGTGTGTACTTTCTGGCGCTGGTGCTTAATTTTTAATGTCGCCCCAAAATATGTGCACTCAGTCCCCCTGCTATTTTCCGCTGGCTCATAATTATGTTCTCTTTTGGGGGAAGAAAATGAGTGGAAAAGTGTGGGCTACGGGTGAAAGTGCTGCACGTGTTGTGCAAAACGGTTGAACTTGGCGAATGTAATCGCTTGGAACTGAGGTACCAGAGCGCGTACTTCAGCGGTGTACATGTTAGTCCTTTATGAAATAAAAACTCGCTGGAGTGCTTGGCGTGAACAAAACTGTACAATTATGAGTTTGGCTTTCAAAGCAAGAGGATGGTGGTGCTCTTAAAATCAGCGCGGCGTTCCACGGGATTTAGCTGAAGCACTGTTATTTAGCGGAAATGGCTTTTAGCATACGTGCCAAGGTCAAGTACGAATAACGATTAAGGTTCTTGGTTATTTTTTTCTTCTTGCAGCCAAAAACAAATCCTTTTTGTTACGAGTAACTTTGTGTAAAGGTAATTTTGGAATCTTAAACAAATTGGTATTCTCAACTAAGCAATTCTCTACAAAATAGGTATTTCCCATTTCTCTTCCATTTTATTTTTTTGTTTTTTTTTAATCCGGCAAAGAAGCCATTTTGCATCATTAGTTTGTCCATATGATTTTCCATACAAATTTGGCAGCTCCATACAAAAGTGATTTGTGAAAATGCAATAATTTGTATCATTTGAAGGAATTTTATTATCAATTTGGTGTTTTCAGCAAAGTTGTATGTATTGATAAGGACTACCATGTATTTATATCTTTTTTATAGAGGGTGTCGAGCGGGAATTCCCTGGAAAAAAAATCCCTGGAAATCGGCCATTTTTGGACCTCTCGATTCCCGGGAAATTTGGTCGAGGCTCCCGGAAATTTTATACTTATAAATATCGACCAAAATCAATATTTAATTAGATTGTTTTTAAATCGAATTATTTAGAACATGAGATGTTCAATGTTTGATTTTCAAGTTCGAAAGTGTGAATTTTGGCTTTTCAAAATTCAAATAACTTTAATTGAGAGTAACCAAAAATGTAGACCCCAAAATTAACCTTGAAACATTCTTAGCAGTTACACACCAGGAATGAAATACTAATGATTTCTAAGAGGAAAACCTTTTCAAGATAAGTTTAATTTTCATATCCCCTCTCAAGCATAGCAAAACTCATAATCTTGTTTTTTTTTAATCTGTATCGAGGTAATTTCATTTTTTGATGTCAATAAGTCATTTGTGTTTTGCATATTAAATTATATTTTGGGAATAAAAATCAGGCATTCGTTGTGAAGTTAGTGTCCGCTAAATATGAACATTTATAATTGACCTTAAGAAGGAAAAAATCAACTTTAAGTTTTTGTTTTTGTGACGTTATTTATCATATTGCAAAAATGCGATATTGCATGAATGAAAAATTATGTATTAGTTATTTTTTTACCTTCAAAAAATCTAATAACAAGTTCAACAACAAGTTTGTGCAACTTTTGAAAAATCACTCAGTGCGAATGAAGATTCGTAAACATTTTAAACTGCAATTTCGAGTCGCAAAAAAGGCTCAAGAATTTTTGCCTTCCTCACCTCACTGAAGCAAGGCTATAAAATCACTCAAAAATTGAACTTCTTAAATATACCTTCACGTATACATATCGACTAAGAATCAAATTCTGAGCAAATGTCCAAAAAACCACCAAAAATCCCGTTTTTTCAACATTTTTATTTTTAAAACCGCTGTATCTTCCCAAGGATTGGACATAGGACAATGATCAATATGGAGACTTATATGTAAAATTGTCTGGAGAATCGATCCCCACTACTGGTTTTCAAAAAATTTTACGTTTAGACCACTTTTCAAAAGAAACAGTTTTAGTAAATGATTTTTTTATTTTTTTTTAGAAGAGACATATCATCCTGCATTTTTCGTCAGTCTTTTAGTAACATTTTAGGCTATTTCCTCAAAAAATTTGAACGAAAAAAAATCGTGAAATCACCTTTAAATTTAACTTTGATACTTAAAAATTTCATATATGTGGCGTGTATTTTTGTTTCAGTGTATTTTTTTCAGAAAGCCCGTCCAATTTCCTACAAGTTTGTCTTTGACCACTTTTTGATACGACGCAACAGCTTCGAGATACAGTAATTTTTAAATTACGAAATACAAAAATATTTAAATACCTTACGCCCTTCTCAAATGTTATTTTCGAGTACTATTGGCTCCATATACACAAAAATTGCTTATATAGGTACAGGATAACATGTCTACAAAGTTTCATTGAAATCGGAGAGGGTCGGGTACAAAAGTACCAAAAAAAATCCTGATTTGAGCTGGAATTGCTCAATAACAATATAATAACAGTTTAAGTTATTTTTCAAACAAATCTTAATTATTGATTTTTGTTATTTTAACAACTAATCCGATCATCTAAATAACATATTCCGATCTTCTCACAATACCAAAAACTGACCTTCCCAAGTTATTTCCATCTGCTCGGGAATTAAAAAAAAATCCGTTGCCAAAAATACGAATAATGTGAAATGTTACATTTACATTGAATTTAATTTCTGCATATGAATGTTAGTCGATTGCATTTCACTGAGTTTGATTTTTAATATTGAAACATTTGTTTGAAATCTATTTGGATTTTTTCAGGAAAATAGCTTAGCTCTTAAAAGAAGGTATTGCAGGACTGTAAATTTCTGCAGATTATGAAAAATATTTTAAAAACATTTATTTATTTTAACTGAATTTTTAATGGCTATCACTTGAGAACTTTGTATTTATCAGTAATAATTAAGTACATTTTGGTAATAAATATTTGATCCACATCCATTTTTCAAATAATTTGGACTGCCTTTTGGAAGGAAAATCTTTAAAAAAAATATCAGTTCTAATGTTATTCCTGCAAAAAAATCATATTTTCACAATTATTTAATAAAAATTAAAAGATTTTGGATCCACAAAACATTTTTCACTGGGTAATATATAAAGGCGTTTTCTTTTGTTGTTAATATGCTTCGCTAAACAACATGTTGAAAATAAATTTTAGGAGAGAACTATGTTGAATTAGGCCTTCTATATACAGAACCAGTCATTTTTATCTTTGTTTTTTTCAATCTTTGTGTGACACTCTTATTTCAAATTAAAAGAAAATTACTGTTACAACAGATTTTATATAAAAATCAAAATGTTGCGTTGAAGAAGTACATTTAAAGAAAATATTTTAATTTCTCACAAATTACTTTAATTATCAATTAATTACTTTAATTTTCTCTTATTACCATGCATTACTTAGTATTTAATGAATCACCTAATTACAAGCTTAAAATCAAAGTAATTATTAAAAAGTTAACAGTCTGATGCTTTGCTGTAAGCCCTTGAACTTTAGTTTCATTGATTTTATGAGATAATTAAAAATTATGCATTATGCAATCGAAAATTCCTCACAGATACAACCAACTTTACAAAGCATTTCAATTCAGTCAAACATAAATCGTGGGAATCCATCTGGAACATTCACCGTCCAAAACACAGCGGCATCCTCCACGTAAACGCACAATATCTCCAATCTCCAATCGATTGCAATCTGAGCTCGGTTTTCCTCCACACGCAGCAGTATCGCCGAGGAAATTGCGATTGGTTTTGGTCTGACATAAACATCGCTTCTGTGGCCACCTCAAGGTTGCCTCCCGTCCCAGGTGGCCCAGGCTGAACTTCTTCGACTTGGAAGAACATCACTTTTGATAGATAGAAGCCGGTGCGGTGTTGGTTGTTCCGTGGTGTAATCGTTTATCGATAAGAAACCGCACACGTGCCGACTGTGTCTGGGCTGACTGACGGTGGCCTCAGCTGCAAGCACGGAGAGAAAAAATGTATCGAGTTGTTTTGCAAACTAAAGTTATTCGAGAGTCGTTTTTTACGACACAGATCACCACGATTTTTTTTCCGTGCCATGCAAGTGGTGGAAATCACGGCCTTACGAACTGGGATTTTCCCGTTTGGGGGAACCAAACCGTTCTACAGATTGCCAGATTGGGCTCGAAGCTAGCAGATGCAAGAGACCAGCAGGGGGCGTCCCCATCGGAGACACATTCGTCGCTGAAGCATGAAATGTAATTTCATCCTGCGTCGGCGTCTTTTCCAAGCGTATTGTGTCAGGCTGTCACAGGGTGGGGGAACTTTAGGCAAACTGGCTTTAAAGACATCAAAATTTGAAAAAAAAATGGTTCCCAAAATAGTTTGTTTAAATTCGAATTCAAATTTTAACTGACAAAAAATTCATTCAAAACATGAGTTCTTTCCACCACACCCCACCTTCCCCAATTTTCGACAGCACGACCTGAGCATTGTTGATGGCTTTCGTGGGATTTGAATATACGAAACGAGAGCAGCAACAGTGCCACCTTGACAGCAGCAGCCAGGATGAGGTTGTTTTACAGCAATTCTCTGCAACATCAGTACAGAGACATGACGCTGACGCTGCCGGCGGAGGCAGTCAACCAGAGCGTGTGTAGTATTAGAGCATTACCGTTTGGCAACGGCGGTGTAGGTGGGTCGCATCACCGACGATAAGCATCGCTACATTTTGATGGAGGAAAGTCAGAGGAAAATAAAAAAAAATGCTGGTAAAAAAAGGAAATGGAACCGTCTTACCTTTCCGTACTGACGTTTTTTTTTTTTTTTTTGGCTTGTTTTCCAACATCAAACGTGTGGAGCAGGGAAATCTTCGGTGAAGCCGGGAATCATGGGTGTTTGTCGCCATTTGGATGAATGCGCTTTTATTGGGTGGATTATTTGATGCTTTGAGTTTGGTTTTTATATTTTTTGATTCAAAGTTGCAGAGATTTGAAAAAGAGATGTTCAAAATTGTTAAGACATTTAGAACTAGCATCTAGGTCAGATAATAGCACTCTAGGTAAACTGTATGAGAGACAAACCGAGACACAAAGTTTAATAGGCTGTTTTGTAGGTTTTGCACGGTTTGTTCTAGAGGTCATATCGAGGTACCCCGAATTAGGTGAAACGGGCATTGAAGTCGGTGAAATCGAATTTTCTTGATTGTTTTTTAATCGTATTTTGAAGCACGTCAAAATGTGCTATATAGATCCAAGATAGGTTTGACTTTTTCCAGTAGCTTTTGCAAATTATTGTTTAAAAGTATAATTTTAAAACCTTGATATCTTTTTGCTACAGCATCCAATGTTGGGACTGTAAACCTATGATATTATTTTTTTTGCCAATCGCCGTTTTTTGCAAAGTTTTACGATTTTTCTTTATAATAATCATTCAACATCGTTAACTTTTGTGCTGTCGGCCAACAAGACGGCACTTTCTGGGCTCGAATTTGACATTCTCGGAATCTTCCAAAAATTCCTCGTATTTTTGAGGTGATGGAGTTTGAAATTTGATTTTAAAATAATTAAGTAAAAAAATATATAAGAAAATCAAATTCAACCAAGTGTATCTGTATTTGGTTTCATTGAGTTGCACGTAAGAACGAGCATCATTTTATATATTTTAATTTTTTTAAACCTCAAACTTCTTTTCATGTAAAGACAAACAAATCGAGAAAGATCCTAAAAAAATCTATAACTTTGTCAAAATTAAAATAAACTTCAAAATTTTTAAAGCATTAAAAAGGGCTAAAAACGCCACGACCTGAAGGGTGAGGTAAAGAGAGCTACCGGCATTTCAGTTAAAATATAAATCATTTTTAAAACTCAAATAACAAAAAAGATCCATCTTGATATCAACCTGATTTGACCAGGAGCTTGTAGGGAACATCTGAGACTATAATCTGAGCCGGAGGATGGTTTGGGTAAGTCTTTTTTTAAGTGTGTTTTTTGGGTGTTAATTTTTTCTCGGGAGTCCTCTTAGATCCCATTTTCTGTTGATAAATTTATCAAATTTTATATCAAAGAACTATTTTTAAGAACTATCAAAGATTTTATAAAAAACCTTTTTTATACAATTTTTATATTTTTTCCAAATTTTTGTGAACAACACACATTTACATAATTTTCATAAATTTGAACAATTTTGTTTAAATTAAATTTGCAAAGAATTTTTACACAGGAGTGGTACCTGTTGAACCTATATATTTGAACAATATTACCCAATATTTGAACAATTTTAAACATAAAAAATGTAACTGTCTGCTCTACGACTGTAAAGAACACTCTTACACTCTATAATAAATATCCTGCAAGACTAGAACAAAATTCAAAATAAATGATAAAAAAATACCCTTCAAGGTGTCTCACATTTTGTTTAAAATTTGAGTTTAGGAGCGTTCATTTAAAACGTAACGCAGTCCTAAAATTTCTTAAAAACTTGCTTCTGTGACCATTTTGAGAGAGTATGGTTTGATACATTAGGTTAAAACGAATAAAATATTCAGAAATTGTTTGTTTCATAGCAAATAACTTTTCTAAACCAAGTTATAACCAAGTTTGATTTTTCAGCCACATCTTAAACATTACAGAGTAGTTTTTTAATGAATTTTAAATGGTTTAAACATGATTTAAACTATACGATAAATTGTCATTATCCCACTACACTCAAACCCCGATGGTTTGACACCAACTGTTGTCAAACGAACGGGGTCACTTTTTAGTTTGACACCCCTTTTACACGGAGTTCACACACACTACCAAACGTTTGTTTTGATAGTATGCGTGAGCGCCGTGTAAAAAGTGACAGTTCGTCACTTTTTAGTTTGACTTTGACCAACCAACGGGGTACAAACTAAAAAAGTGTCAAACGAAAAAGTGACCAACCACCGGGGGTTGAGTGTACCATTCTTCCATTTGTTTCATGTTAAACCTTCTAACACCCATAGCTGCACCAGTGCTCCATAATGCTGTTACTTTAAATTGATTTTTTTTAACGAAGTGAAGTTATTCTTCTTGCAAAACCCTATTTGAAATATTTACTGACACCAATTCAATTTTCATCTAATTTGATCATGGTAAACAAAACAGTTAACGATCTCAATTTTGACGGCAAAGGGTTTTAATATTCTTTATTCAATATCTATTTTTTCTTTAAAAAGCATACCTGAATTGTAATAGTTTATTTACATTAAGCAAGGTCTATTTCCAGTTGCTTTAGAAATTAAAAGTATTGGAAATAAATCTTGATATTAAATTGAACGTCCTCCTTTTTTCTAGAGCATTTTAAAAAATGGTCCCAAAAATTAAGAAAATGTATACTCCCGCTTGAATTTCTGGAAATCCCCGGGCCACACAAAGCCCATGCACTATTTTCGAAAAATTAAAATTTTCAATAGTGTTTAGAAAAAAAGTTTCGGTAAAAATTCTTAGTTTAAATTCCGGGGTAAATTTGATAGTCATAGTTTTTCTTGTTAAAATCAGATTTAAGGTGTTCAAACTTTATTTTTACATAAAATGTTCACTGATATAGTTTTTAACAAAAAAAAAACAATGTTTATATTAGGTTTACTAAGTTTATTAGCATTTTAGCAAAATACATATACATTTTAGGTAACAATGTTTAAAAGTTATAGATCTAGGGTTTTTTCTCATAAAATATTTTCCATAAAAGAGCACGCAGCTAGCAAAATCTAAACTTAGTAACATGTACCCCCCTGTAAAGGCTTATGAATTGATCTCAGTTGAAAGGTTCTCCAAATCTCTGAATTGCAAATGTAACATCCTGGAGCAGAACTGGTCAAATCTAATAAACACTAATTGAATTGATTTGAATGTTTAAAAGTCAGAATGTTTACTTTAATTTGTTGAAACTAGTTTTGTTTATAAAATTATCGATTTATATAGCATTTTAAACTGAATTCGAAGCATGAATTACAGGTTTCCGGATTTTACATGAAATTTGTTCAGCTGAATTGTGTTTCAAAATCACATATTATTTATTATCTACAAACTTACTTTACCTTCTCCTAATGGAAAATTGTCCAAATAATCCGAAAATGCATTCCGTTTTCCGATTCAAAATCTTGTTCATTGAGAAAATCATGACACTTTTAGAAGTTTGAAATAATGCCTTTTATCAACATTTTTGTAATTATAGTTAACTAACTTTTTAAATGTATCAAAATTTTATGATAAGTTCTTCTTGAGGTACGATGAACACTTCCATACGATGTTTAGTTTGATTCCGAACCATTCCGAGCGTATTTAATGTGTACTCTTCATTTTTCGGAAAAATATCAAACCTATCAAAGTCACCACGTTTTACGGCACTGCTGTTTAATGCATTTTAAATCATTGTTTTCAATTAAAACCGTGCAATTAATTTTAAATTTCTTTTTTTTTTGTTTTTTTTTTAATTCCCCTCGATTATGGGCAGAGGCAAGGAACATAAACTTTCAAAAATATTTGCAACGGCCAAAGAAACCTAGTCGAAAGCAGCTTTTAAAATTTTCAAGAATTTGAACTATTTTCCACAAGTCCTTTCTTTTTTAGCTCATAGACAAAGCCTTTAAGTAATTTTCTACGATTTGGCATTTTTTGCGATTTTTAAACTTTCATTTTCTGATTCGAATGATACTTTGTCCATGCGTTTCCTATGCCATACGAAAGGCGTCATCCATAAAGTATGTCACGCTCTAGGGGGGGAGAGGGGGTCTAAGCAAGTGTGACATTGCATGTTATAAGCATAGGAAAAGTGTGACAAAGGGGGAGGGGGTTAATTTTGGCCGATTTTAGCGTGACGTACTTTATGGATGAAGCCAAAACACGGCGTGTTTTCTAGAACAAACTTTTCAGGAAAAAATAGTCATCGCTGCATACAAATGTGTCTGATAGGAAATTTTCTCAGCTTTCCAATGCTTCTAAGAGCGAAATGTTTCATCGGGAAATTTCTGAGATATCTCTATTTTAAGTTTTTTGGTTTTAAATTCCTTTATTATTTATTGGAATTTTTGTACTACCAGTTTAGAAAACTTATCAAATGATGTGTTTCAAGTGTCATTTACTCATCAAAATGTGCAAAAAAAGGCAAGAAACAACTTTGTAGAAGGTTGCAAACCGTTAAACATTTTGAACATATGTTTTGTCTGAGTTTTTGAATATATGGGATTTATTCAGAAATTTTAATGATAAAACAGTGTAAAAATATATTTATTACCAAGAATTCTTAGATTACTACATATTTTTGGAGTACAAATATCACGTGTCTGCTCTAATTAAGCTTGTTCAACCGAAACTTTGGCAGGTTTGTGATTGTGAATGGTATTATTGAATTTTAATGAATAAATTTGGTATTTTCTTAAACAAACATTAACCAGGAACATAAATACAAATATGATTTAAAAACGAAAATGTACAACATATAACTGTTGCAAGCTTCAAAAGTCATATTTTCATGAGTATAAAATAAAGATAAAATTTTATATATTGTTTACTTTTGAAAATGCACTTAAAAAGTAGCAATAAAACTCGAGTCTTTCATTTCAGAATGCTAAAAACACCGTCATAAACTTTTTTTTTGTTCGAACAATATTATTTATCATTTCAACAAAAAAAATTCAAACAGAAACATCCTTTCCAAACTATTTGAACAAAAATCAGGAAATAAAACATTTTTTAAAAAGATGAGATTGAAGATGAGAGTCTTATAAACATCTAAAATATTGCTAATTCCTTGATTATTTAATATAAAAACAAACTAAAACAATCATTTTATACAAATGAAAAGTATTTCTTCTAAAGCTTGCAACAGTATTTTGCAGTTCAATTTCGAGTATTCAACATTAACATGTTTTGTATCCATGCAACTGGTTAATGTTTGATTGAGGAAATATGATATAAATTCATGAAAATCTTGAAAAACCTCATCAATCTTAAACCTGAAAAAATTCGGTTGTATCAGCTAACTCCAAGCTGGATCAGAGCAGACCGGTGTTATTTGTACACAACAATTATGTAATAATCTAGTTGTTCTTGTAAAAATAATATTTTAATGCGGTTTTATGATTTTAATTTCTGAATAAATCCCACATATTCATAAATTCGGTAAAAACATCATTTTCAAAATGTTAAGCGGTTTGCAACCTTCTACAAAGTTGTTCCTTGTCTTATTTTGCACATTTTTATGAGTAAATGACACATGAAACACATCATTTGACAAGTTTCCTGGACTGTTATTTAAAAGTTTCCAATAAATGATTAAGGATTTTAAAACAAAAAACTTAAAATATAGATATCTCAGAAATTTCCCGATGAAATAATTCGCTCTTAGAATCATTGGAAAGCTGAGAAAATTTCCTATAAGACTCATTTGAAAGTAGCGATGACTATTTTTTCTCCTTAAGGTTGCCCAGAAAACACGCCGTGCAAAAGGGATTTCCTGATAGATTTGGTACATATTTTCAAAGTTTAAGGTCTTTTCAGAAAAATAGTTACATAGAAAAAATTCCAGTTTTTATAATTGGACTTCTTATCACTTAGAATTGAGTTTTCTATTTTTTTATTTTCGAATATACATACACGCAGAAAAAATAGGGCATATTTGTTTGTTGATTTGAAAATCATATTTTTTGTTGAATCAACGCTAAACGTCAAGGCAGATTTTACAAAACAACAAAAGGCTTTTGTGGAATTGAGAAAATCTAGGTTTGTTTCAACGCATTTTTTTTTTTTGTTGATTCAAACCTCGTACAAAACATTTTTCTGCGTGTAGGTATTTTTGGGTGGCATGCTCTGAAAAATGTTCAGTTTTTTTGCCAATTAAAAAATATGTTATGAAGAAAAAACATTAAAAATATGGCATGACTTTTTTTATTGTTAAATGAGTTGTTTTATAATCAGTAGTACGTGTCTTATTTTGTCTTGTTTTCGACAATTTTTGGTGGAAGATTGTGTATGTTTTAAAGTTTCGATCGGTTAGAAGAGGTTTTTGACGAAGAACTGCGGCGAGAGTGTCGAATCTTTTGAACGCGTTGGAAAGGTCTTTTACATACCTTTCTAAAAATGTATAGCATGGGCCCATAGCTGAACGCTGCCTTGTGGACCGGTCACGTTTGCTTCGCGTCGCGTGTATTTCTTTGAAAATTGTGTTAATTTTTGTAGTATTTTCTCATTATTTCAATTGATGACCGATTGTAGAGCCACCATATCACAAATTGCAAGGTGTTTTTGTTAAATTTGGGGAATTATTCGAGTTTTTCGTGATTTTTCTTTTTGCTGATGGAAGAAGGGGATCGTGCTACGCCACCCGGACGATTGAAATTTGACAGCAGCAGCGAAAAGTGGTCAGGTGCTTTGCATGTGTGCGTGTGGATGTGAGTGGCAAGTTCCACAGATAAAGAGAGGAGACTTTTTAGTTTGATTCCATGTAATGGATCGTAAAGAGAATTTGTTTTTTAACACAAAGTTCGGGCATGTCCAGGATGTTGTTTGTGGTGCGGTTCAGCATACAACGCGCTTGCTTTGGTGGTGGTGCGGATCCGGCACGTCGCGAATTGCTCGTAGCTTTGGTTCGAGGATGACTTGTGTGCGTAGCTGGCCCGCTTTAAAGTGAAAATTATGTCAGAGAGGCGGAAATCAAAAAGGGACACCGAGAGATCTGTTGCCACTAGGAGGCCAGAATGCTGGATGCGTTTGCCTGCTGAGATCAACCGAAGCCGAATTTGGTGAGTTCGTTTCATGTTGGTTGCTTTGCGCGTGTGTGAGTGAGATTGGGATGAACGACAGAAGCTTCTGCAGTGTATGACGTTTGTGGATCAGGTGGATCCGGAAATTTCCACAGAAGGGTTGCCATACGGTCACTGCTGCAGACTTTTTGGAATTAAAAGTGTTTGTAGTTATCAAAATTTTACCTCCGCGGATTTTTGTACGGCGGTTAACTTTCTAATTTATTTCTAATCTCCAAGCGTAGATTTTAATTTGCTTCGGGGTTTGGTGGTCGATCCAAATAATGCACATGGAGTAGGAAGTTGTTTTTACTGTACTGCTGAAGCTAAAATCCTTGGTGAAGACTTTCGATTAAAATTGCTTTATTTTTTTTTTTTTTTTTTTTTTGAAAATATAAATGTGCTGATTAATTCCATGACACAAAATAAATTAAATGTTAACTAATTATGCTTTTTCAATCGGTCGTTTAAATTAACTTCTAACTATTACATTTAAATAAAACAAATAAATAAATAATCAAGATCTACTCCGCATCGCTGTAAGAGTTTAAAATCAAGATTGAAATGATGTGATAAATCATAAATAACCTCGTATTTCGCTTAAACACATCAAAATTTAAAAGAACATATAAACTTCTCTTTACTCTTACAGTTGGTAGCTTGAGTTTAACAGCAGACAAGTTAAAACTGTGTTTGATCAGCATTGCTTTCACCAGAGAAAATGTGTTGGTTTAGTAATACTACAGTCGATTTAATCGTGCACGGTTTCGTCGCGTTGATTCTGCCGTGGTTTAAAATATGAAAAATATAAATCATGCATCTTTTACACTATACAGTCACAAGTATATGTTTAACAACAAAAAACTAACTCTACTTGATTCGCCCGCAATACCTTTCGGGGTATATCCTAGGGTTCTACCTCTCCTACTAACATTGAGTCCAAAACCACCCTACAAACATCTATACCACTAAGGTGACGCAGGGATCCTTGCGCACTTTAGATAGGTGTTTACTAACATTCCTTCCGTTCCCCAAAGGATAGCTTGGACCCGGCGAGGACCCCCTTATGCCCTGGGCTGTATTACACACTCATCAAAAGATGAAGACATGGTATCTCCCGTGTTGGATTATTGTTCCGGATGAGGGTCTAACACAACCAGACCAAACAGAGGGATAAGCGTTGTGGAGCCATCCGTGGATAGGGCGTCCTAAAATGCTAATGCTAATGCTAATGCTAAGAAAAAACATTAAAAATATATTTTCGAAAGGCCAGGAAAAACTCGAACAATTTTCGAATTTAACTTTGTTGATCGGACAGCTGGTAGATGTGATACAGCCTTTTAATGATTAAATTGTGTGAACAATGTTTTTTTTTCAAGTGTCATCTGATGAGCCCACTTTCTCAACTCGTGATATTTCCGAAATTATTGGTTCAATTGTCAATGTCAAAGAGTAAAACCTTTGAGACTTTCATTAAAAATAATTCCGAAATTTTAACATGTAGCCCAACATTTGAAAATGAAAAAGCTGAAAATGATAAAAAATCATCTGCAAAATCGCCACGCTACGTTTTAATTTTCGTGGAAAACGCGATCTCTCTTCCATCACGAGGGAAAACGAGCGCGTTCAGCTGCAGAGGCGTGGGTGACGTTGTTTTTGACAAATTAAATTATCCTCGAAAGTCGTTGGAGAAAATTGCAGATGAAGCAACTCGGGGCGTTTGCTTTTGCAGCCATCCAGCCCAGCCAGCCTGGATTGTGTTTGTGTTGGCTGCTTGTTTGTGTGGGTGTAAAGGGGGCATGTTTGTGTGAGTCTGCGGTATTTTAATTAGTGGAACATGGCAGAACTGTTTCCCGAAAAGATGCAATGTGGAAGTTTATGTGCATCATGGCAATGGATGAAATGTTTATAAAACTTAAATTTTGATTGCAATAGCAATCTTAATTTAAAAAAATATATTTACCTGATTTTTTTTCACGAATCAATGTACATGAACTAAAGTGCCGCAAAGACTTTTCCGGATAAATCTCTGTATGCTGCGTAAACATAAAAGCACTCAAAACACGGATTTGTACTCAAGCACTAAGGTTTGGGCCAAACCAATTCAGGTAGGAATATTTTCGCAAAGCAACAGTAGCACACTGCCGACAAATAATTTTTCCAGCTTCCGAGCCAGTTTCGTTCCATTCGATTCATCTCGTTGCTGGTACAATCCAAAGAAAAAAGTCAAATGTGTACAAACAAGTCAAGCGTACTTTTCCTGGATTTTTTTTAGAAGAAAATGGGCAAAATGTTTCTATAAAATTTCAAAAAATATATGTCAATTATACTTTTGAATAATTTCAATGCTATTGTTTTAAAATTATTCAAATCTTTCAAATTTTTATATTATCGAAAAAAAATCAAGAATACTGAACAACTTTTTTAAACCATGTTCAAGAACAAGAACACAACAATTCAAGTCCTTTAACACTTTTAAAGACAGCATTCATTGTTACAACGAGCGACAAAGCGACATCCTGAAAGAGCACTCGCACAAGAAAAAAAAGAAAGACAAAACTCATTTTTCCCGCACACAGAAATATTTTCCATCGCCATTTTTCATCTCCTCGGCAAACACGCACGCACGCACGCACGAAAAACCTTCACCTGTCAAAAGCTTTTCTTTCACTTTGCGCGAAAGATGGAGTCAAATTGAATTTCCCGGCGTCTCTTTGCTTTTCACTGAGGCGAGCGGCATGTTTTTCCGGGAATTTTTAAGGCAGCCTGGGCGCTTTGAGGTGGCTTTTCTTTGGAATGGAAAACGGCGTTCTGGCTAAAACGGATGGCTCGTGCAGACCGGTTTGGTGATGTTTTTATTTGAAAGCTTCAACATTTTTTTTTCGAATGTTTTAGGCGGCAGTGTAAGAGGTTGTTCCAAAAGCACGAGTAGTTTCAAAAAATAAAAAATATTGATAAAATCACAAAAAAATCACCTTTCTGTTATCACTAAGTATAAAATTTGGAAAATGCCAATTAGGCCGTTGCAAATATTACTCAAAGATTATTCAAAAGTGACATAATTTTTTTTAAGATGATAGATAAATCCTGTGATAATCTTTTTGCAGTTGAGCAGTTCTCTGAGGTTTCGGTAATTCTATATTTTTGTATTTTTTAATCTGGCTGAAACTTTTTGGTTGCATTCGGTATGCCCAAAGAAGCCATTTTGCATCATTAGATTGTCTATATTCAATTCCATATAAATTTTGCAGCTATCCATACAAAAATGAAATATGAAAATTCAAAAATCTGTATCTTTTGAAGGGATGAATGATTTTCAATTTCACTTTTTGTCACTTGATTTGCAAAAAAAAAACTCTATTTTTATTTCTTCTGATATGTTTAAGGAGACATCAAATGCCAACTTATGAAATTTCCAGAATGTACAAAAAATCTTTGACGGAGTTATAAATTTTTGAATCGATACTGATTAAAAAAAACGAAACGAAACCTAAGTCTCACCCAAACAACCCACCATTTTCTAATGTCGATATCTCAGCAACTAGTGGTCTGATTTTCAATGTTAAAATCTGAAACATTCGTGAAATTTTCCAATCTTATCGAAAACAATATTTACATTCTTTTTAATCTATACAATCATTTAAAAAGGGCGTTATTTTGAATGATTAACCCTTTTGAAATGTAAGTCATTTCGAGTTTTTGAAAAAAAATAGTATTGATTCGAAAATTCATAACTCAGTCAAACATTATTTGCACATTCTTGGAATTTCTGAAAAGTTTGCATTTAATGTCCCCTTAAAAATATCAGAAAAAAAATAGTGTTTTTTTTACAAATCAAGTTTTGACGAAAAAGTGAAATTAAAAATCACCAAAAAAATACCATTTTTCAGTGTAGTCCTAATCCATACCTACAACTTTGCCGAAGACACAAAATCGATCAAAAAACCTAGTACTACGTTTTGTTCAGAAACTCATGCCAAACATTTTGCTTCAAAAAGCTCATGAAAAGATGATTTCTATAAAAAGTAATATAACAAATACTATTACGAAAATAAAAAAAGATGCAAAAAAAGTTTGTACACCTTTCAAAAAATTAACATAAATAATGTTATTAAAAACGTAGGTTTTAAAGAAAACCTAGATGTTTGAGTATCAAAAGATCGGAAATTTTATGCCCTTTCTGATGCCACATAGGTTGACTAAAGAATTGTGGACCGGTTCAGATGTCGGCGGATTTTCCGACGACGTAATTCCGGGTTGGTACGAAATTCAACAAAAAATCTATTCTATCGATACTAATACCCCCAAAACGGTGTTATACCCACTCCAAAATGTTTATTTAGCAATTCTATGGTAATATATTGACATTTATTTGAATTAAAAGTTTGCAAAATTAAGTTTGGATAAGTTTTATATAGAATTTCCAGAGTTATACAAACTTTTATACTGAGTAGTTAGTAAACTTTATATTCAATCCAAATAATTTTTTTAATCAGTCAAGGATGCCTATTTGGAGTTCGGAGACTGGATTTATGGTGATTTGTCAACAAATAACATTATTTATGTTAATTTTTCGAAAGGTGTACAAATTTTTTTTGCACCTTTTTTTTAAAAAAAAAAATTCATCATCCCGGTACGAGAATCGAACTCACGACCTCTGGATTGGAAACCCAGCACGCCGCTAGTCGAAACCCATCCCCTACCGGTCAGTTTTCCCAGTGAGCATATTTACTCTTTTAAGGGATCTGACTTTGCCGAGCCAGACAGGAATCGAACCCATCACCTTCCGCTTACAAGGCGAAACCCGTAACCTCACGGCCACGGAAGCTCGGCTAATAGTATTTGTTAAATAACTTTTTATAGAAATCATCTTTTCATGAGTTTTTTGTAGCAAAATGTTTGGCATGAGTTTCTGAACAAAACGTAGTACTAGGTTCCTGTCAAACTTTAAATTTTTTACATGTTTCATCACAAAATGTGCATAGTACCCAAGGGTTGTTTTTTTACATACTGTTTATCATAAGATAAATATTTTTAATTATGATTTTTTATTAAAATTATATTTTATACATGAAAATTAAACAAAAAATATAAAATTACAAATGAGCCATTTTTTATGATTTGTTCTAAAAAAATGGTCAAGAAAAGCCCATTTCATCTTTAGATTTTATAAGTCCTCTTACAATTTTGCGGGCACGTCATCCAAAATAGAAAATGGGAAAAGATATTTTCTGATCGATTAAGTGTCTTCGGTAAAGTTGTGAGTTAGCAGTTTTGAGAAATAAATAGATACACTTAAATATTTTGATTTTATTATTTTACTTTTTACTACAAAATGTTTTTTTTACATGAGATACTGTTATAGGTGGTGGAAAATTTGAAGCCTGATTTAAAAATTATGAAAATATGTGTATAATTGCTTCATTTAAAAAAAATAAAATTGAACAAAGGTTTCCTATAAATTGTCAGTTGAAAAATTATGTCCAACTCTTAAAAAAAAACATTTTTGGCAAAATTCAATCTTCAGGATATATTTTTTTCTATCATTAACTCTTTGAAAAAGGAAGAAAATAATATGTTTTTCAAAATATGTTCACGACGCACCCCACGCAAAACGGAAAAAAAATTCGAAAATGGGAAAAATGAACTATTTTCACTATAACTGCAATGCTTTAAAACCTTAAGCGATGACCTACACATTTATGAGTAAAAAATTGCGTATTTCTATTACTCAAATATTGCTACAGGTTACACAGCCAAAAAAAAAGTTGAATTTTGAAAAGTTGAAAATTTGGTAGGTTTATTATTTACCCTTTTTTGGGTATTATATTATTCACCAGACACTGATGAAAATTCATCATTTTTTGATGAAAATTTATTATTTTTTTATGGAAGATAACACATTTTTTAATACAAAATCATTTACCATTTTTTAATGAATATTACCATATTATTTAAAGACATGCATGTTAAAGATAACTAGGAAACAGGGAAATATATTTTCAGATATGAGCTCTGTGGTCCCGAGACATTCAAATCAGCAAATGAAATTTTCATAGGATCTTTTCAACTGTTCAGCTAGGTTTTTTGAACCTCAATATATTTTTTTCTAAAGAAGCTAACCTAACCTTTCTTTTGAATTGTGGCGCTCTAACATTGGTTCAACCGTGCCAGAAACATTCAAAAAAGGTTTTTTTTGCGAAAATCGACAAAAACGCCATTTTTGAACCACCCTTTTTCGGAGAGGAGCAACTAACATGCCTAATTTGAATTTGAGTTTGACCTGGAATCGCTGAATTGCATCTTAAAAATAAACTAACTTTGATTTTAAATTAAGTTCATACTAAATTCCATCGGCGTGATTTTCCTACGAATCAAAATAGTAATTTTCCTACCATGACTCGTAACATAAACAAAATCCATTTTAATTACTTCAGTTTCCGGAATGGCTTGAGCTAATTAAAATAAATGCTTGCAGTTCCAAAATGATGGGAGGTGCCAAAATCAAGTCACAACATGCCATCCCTTCGCACTGTGTAATTTCATCAAATAATTTCCTCCTCAATCTTCGTCGTCTTTTTCTTGTAAGATTTTCACAACTTTTCTTCTTCTTCTTCTCTCCTTTCCCATCCTCCCCGCAGTCTGTAATCAATTTTCGCGCGGCGTGTTCGCGATGCTCGGCGCCGTCTCGCCGGACTCGTTCGACACGCTGCACTCGTACAGCAACACGTTCCAGATGCCGTTCGTCACGCCCTGGTTCCCGGAGAAGGTCCTGCAGCCGTCGTCCGGGGCGCTCGACTTTGCCATCAGCATGCGGCCGGACTACTACCAGGCCATCATCGACACGGTGCGCTACTACGGCTGGGACCGGATCATCTACATGTACGACTCGCACGACGGTAAGGACCCGGGCCCAGCTCTGATTTTATCACAGATAATGTTATTTTGATGAAATTTGCGCGCGCGACACGAGCGAGAATCTGTGTCGCCGTGCCCTGATGTAAGCCCGTGACCCCGGAATTCCTGCAACGATAACGCCCCCCCCCCAACCTTCCTTTCTCCGGGATGTCGGAAGTATTTGCCTGTGGGGTGATAAAATATTAAATTAAATTCTCGCCCCGACTAATCCATCATGGCGGCTGCGAACATGTGCAGCATTGAGTTTGTGTGTGTGTGTGTGTGTGTGTGTGTGTGTGTGTGTGTGTGTGTGTGTGTGTGTGTGTGTGTGTGTTTAACGTTAAAGAGAAAAATGTTGTATTTTGTAGTGGATGGAATTTTGTGATTAAGTTTTTTTGCTTTTGAAACACTAATTTTAATTTCATTTGTACACAGCAAAAAATCCGATGGTAAAATCGCATGCAAAAACATTCACATCATCTCGTCAAAATAGAAACTTAATATTACACACTGCATGTACAATTTTTGCAAACACAAAAAAAAAGTTGCAACCGACGGGATTCACACCGACCACAGTAAGGACTGGCGCCTTAGCCGATTCGGCCATCAGCCCGATGAAAAGCCGTTAGGATAAACGGTCAAGCAGGTTTCCCATACTGATGGGCTACACATTTCAGGGTGTAAAATCACATAAAATTGCATAACATAATGCAATATTTATTTTACACCAAGGCCTTTTACACGCAGTTGGATTACTACTTTTTTAGCTGTGTAGTAGAACTCCTAATTCAACGAGATTTTCTCGGAGAACAAAATCTCCACTTCGTTTTTTTTATCCAGCATGGAGAACGCATGGCATATGAGACCTTTAGAAAAAGTCCCCTAGACGTTATGTCATGTCAGTGGCATAGAGGCATTCAATAGCTCCAACAATTACTGTGGCAAACAGTGGCCAATATTTCAATAAGGAAGCAGTGCATTGCAATCCGTGTATTTTTTCCCTGTTTGGTCTTCGTGATCGTGCTGAGAAATCGGTTTTTTATTTTTGTATTTTTTAATCCAACTGAAACATTTGGTATGCCCAAAGAAGCCATGTTGCATCATAATTTTGTCCGTATAATTTTCAATACAAATGATACATGAAAATTCAAAAATCTTTTGAAGGATTTTTTTTTTTTTGATCGCTTTGGTGTCTTCGGCAAAGTTGTAGGTATGGGTAAGGACTACACTGAAAAAAATGATACAAGGTAAACACTTTCCAATCATTAGTTTTGAAAATATTTTTCATGAAAATTTAAAATGTTTTCAATGGAGTTAAAACATGCTAAATCTGATTATAAACGCAGCAAAGAAGCAATTTAACTGGTTTTCAGTTGATTAAACTTTAATTGTCATTGACATTTTGAAGTTTTTCAAAAAAAAATTTTTTTTGCCTCCTGATTATTCAGGCCAACTTTGAAGGGGAGGGCGACATAAACTTTGAAAAATATTTGCAACGGCCTAAACAAATCTTATTGATTTTTGAGTCACATCATCATCTTCTATGATGAATCCTGACTATTACCCTAACCCACTAACAAAATCCCAAGTAGATTCGTTGTAGGAATGGATAAGGACTCCACTAAAAAAATGATACACGGTGAAAAAATTGGTGATTTTTTATTTTTATTATCATTATGACTTGATATCCAAAAAAAACAGACTAGCATTTCAAAATGGTCAAACATTTTAAATTTCGCTTTTTTGAAATGTGAGCCTTGATTTAAAATAAATTAAAAAAAAAATATCGAAAAGATCGGCAAATTTCACGAATGTTTCATATTTTAAATTAAACTTAGAAAACATCAATTTCCTGTTTTAAAACCATTGCATGTCAATATCTCAGCAATTAAAGGTCGTATCAACAAAGTTCAAAAATGAAAAAAATATAGAGAATATTCTCAGCTTTTCAAAAATATTTTTTTCAAAAATGCGCTAACATGGGTACTCATTTAAAAAAAACTGTGACTGTTTTCAAAAAAGTTACCAAAAATGGGTATAACTTGAAAACGGTGCACTTTATCAAAATTTCTCTAAAGTTCTTTTTAATTGCAAATTTTACATCGAAAAATAGAGTTTAAAAATATTCGCGACCAATATTTCGATTTTTTGAAAAAAAAATCGGTATTGATTATAAATTGTAAAAATCAGTCAAAGATTTTTTGCACAATCTGAAAATTTCTGAAAAGTTGGCATATCAGCAAATAAAAAAAAGAGTTTTTTGGCAAATCAAGTTTTAGTGACAAAAAGTGAAATAAAATTCACCACAATTTTTTTACCATGTATCTTTTTTTCAGTGTAGTCCTTACCCATACCTACAACTTTACCGAAGACTTCAAATCGATCAAAAAATTTCTTCAAAAGATACAGATTTTTGAATTTTCATATATCATGTTTGTATGTACAGCTGCCAAATTTATATGGAAAATTATATGGACAAACTAATGATGCAAAATGGCTTCTTTGGGCATACCAAAAAAGTTTCAGGTGGATTAAAAAAATTAAACAATAAAATTAAAAAAAAGAACCGATTTCGTAGAGAATTTCTCTTCTCAGTGTTATTTCCAGGGGGGCGACATCTATATCTCACTACAGGCAGCTCGCCCGTAGCCAACACAAGCTGTCAACTTCGGCACCAGAACAAAAGGGAAATGTCAACTTCAGCTCCAGCACAAAAGAACAGCTGTTCGTTACGGAACCAAAACAAAGCAACTGCGCACTGTAAAAAACAGTACAAAAACTGCAGGCATAAAATGGAAATAAAGTAATTATTGTTTTTATGTAAAATTTTACCGCAATGTACGTTTAAAAGTTAGCGTATGTTTGTGAGGTGAGTTTTATCAATTTATTTGCAAAATAAACTTCTAAAGTTGAGATTATTAAGCACACATCGGGCCGATGACCTCATTTAAAGTTGTACTTTTATCACATGAAACGTTTAACTTAATTACTGTGTAATTTGACTTTTATCACAATAATTCTTATAACAAAAATCGAATTATTAAAAAAAGAATTTTTTTTTCACTGTGCGCAGAATGCGTTCGTTGTCAATCTCAATCACCCAAGATGGCGGTCTTTAGCATTCCCCTTGGTTATTTCATTCAAGGTTAAATATCTAAATATAAAAAACGTCAACAATTCTTTAAGAAACTGTGAATTCAATTTCAATTGTTTCAAAAAATAAATTAACAAAAATCAAAAGATTAGATTTATTGGAGAAGTTAGACAAAAACATATTTTCAATCCAATTTTTACCTTACTTGCGAAAAAGAAGAATTCTCATATGCTCGGACTTTTGCTGAGTTTAGCGAATTAACTTATTTTGATTGATCCAAAGATTTATCAAGCTATTGCAAATTTTATTCCAAATTGCGCGATACAAAAATGTAAAATCGATTGTGAGTTATTCAGATTGAATTTAATAGAAGGGAATCAAAAAAAAAAACTACCAGCTCGACGCTCTTTTGGCCTGCGCTACCACAGTTTGCCACAAATTTGTATTTGTCATGATGGAAATTGCTTGTAAATGTGTCTTTGCTGTCGTGGTATCAACAAAATTGCAAAACATTTTTGATAACATGGATTTAAAACAAAAAGTAAAACAAAGCCAATCGCAAACTATTTCGACTCAGTGACATAAGGGAGCGTTCTTTTATTACGTAACGCGAAAAATCGGACTTTTAGACCCCCTACCCCCCCTCGTAACAAAATTTCCATACAAATTTTAAAAATTTTGTATGGAGCGTAACACGGCCTCCGACCCCCCCTCCCCCCCTACTGCGTTACGTAATAAAAGAACGCTCCCTAACGCAATCGGTCTTTTATCGGATGAATTCTATATAGTCACCCAGGTTTTTTTTTAGTGAGGAAATGAATATTCAATTTCAAATGCACCCGCATCTTGCATGCAATATTGTATAGTTCTGAAATTCAACTTGCATTCCACTTGTACTCTCTTGGGATTATTGGATTCATCTACAGTACTTGTTCTGTAACTGAACTTAAAACGTAGTCACCGAATGCGGCTCACTAACTGGACTGAACAAAAAGCAAAGCGAGGGGACCAAATGTTGACCAAATGTTGGTCCTGCCTCGGTGGAGTCGCTGGTAGGCAGTTGGACTAACAATCCAAAGGTCGTCAGTTCGAATCCCGGGGTGGATGGAAGCTTAGGTATAAAAAAGAGGTTTGCAATAGCCTCAACAATCAAGCCTTCGGTTTCGAGTAGGAATCTCGCAGTCGAGAACACCAAGGCAATGCTGTAGAGCGAGTTATTTATTATTTTAACAACCCGGCACACCACCGTACAGTTACTCCAGCGAACGTCACACGAAGCGTGAAAAATAATCATGCACCGCAGCCTGCCGTTTTACGGCGATATGATGTATACGCCATTGAGGTGATTTTGCTGTAGACACGATTTTCTGTTTTTGTTCATTTTTTCAATTTAAAAAGACTAATTTTAGGTCTGCTCTGTAGAAACTTTTAAAAAGTACAATAAAAATGTGGCCCCTACAAAATTTCTTGTTTTTTCCTATTCTCTACGTTTTTAAAGCACAAACATCATTTGGCCGTAAAAATAGCAATAAAAAATCACTACTTTTCCTGCCCAATGATGTATGTATACATTGCTCGATCAAAGCTGGCTTTATTTTTTGTGCCAGCTATTTTGATAGCTGAGTGGATCCCGTAATGCATTGTCCACGTGGATAATTTTAGGGGGGGGGGGAAGGTATTAGGGAGCGTTCATTTATTACGTAAAGCAGTTGAGGGGAGAGGGGTCGGAGGCCGTGTTACGCTCCATACAAAATTTTTAAAATTTGTATAGAAATTTTGTTACGAGGGGGGGGGGGGTCTAAACATCAGATTTTTTGCGTTACGTAATAAAATAACGCTCCCTTAGCGATTGTTTATGCTCCATTAACACATTTTTTGCATGAACAATTGTCAGCAAGGGAGGTGGGTTGGTCTAGAATTTTCAAAAAAGTCTCTACGTGGATGTGGATAAGGTGTCATCCATTAAGTACGTCACATTAAAATCAGTCAAAATTTACTCCACCCCCCTTTGTCACGATTTCCCTATGCTTGTAACACGCAACGTCACGCTTTCTCAAAACCCCCTCTTCCCTCAGAACGTGACGTACTTTATGGATGATGCCTAATGGACGTTCCCTTAAGAATTAAATCGAAATAATGTAATAAAATATTGTCCAATCTTGATTTGGTCCCAAAACCTCAAATCAACATTCAAACAGTATTGAATTTGACTTCTATCAATTCTCAATGTATACATACATCATGATGAGTAAAATTGGCGTATACATCATTGTTTGTTTGCTCAATTAAATGGGCCCCAGAGCAGTTTTTTGAAAAATTCTTTCGTCAGGAGGTAGCTTTTAAGATTCTTTATCAGACTGTACAATAAAATTGAAAATGTCCAAAATGGCGTATACATCATATCGCCGTAAAACGGCAGCGCACTGTCTTGATGACTTCTAGGCATGTAGCATAGTAGCTCAGCTCAGCCTTAGCTCGGATTTCGCTCACGCTTCGTTGCAGAGCCCATAACGCACGGTTTATTTGCCGCCAGCCTGTCAACCTTTCCGGCATTCAGCTGTTGATGAATATGAAAAGTGGTCCCTCAGAAGCAGTCGAGAACCTTTGACGACCCATGGAATCATTAAGAGTGGTACAGATTTTGAGTTCTGAAAAATTAGTTTGTTTTTAGAGAACACATCTGGAATTTGGAAATATGGTTATTTTTTAAATTTTAATTTTAAACTGTCATCAAAAGGTTAACTAGTGTGTAATTTCAACGGATCAGTGCTTTCCTCATTTCACCAAGAGAGAAGAGGAAGGTTTTGAAGAGGACAATGATTATGATACTGGCAACTATGCGTTGCTTCCTTCAGGGCTCATCTTCTGGCGTAACTCTTTGTCGCTTCGTATGTATATATGTCTTTCTGTCTGCTGATGTGTGTGTGTGTGTGTGTGTGTGTGTGTATGTGTTTGTGCCGAGGCCATAATTCGTTGACTACAATGACAGAGATGCATTGCTTCCCCGGGAATCCTTTGCCGGGAGCATATTGCGACACATCCCCGGGCTTCCCATAACACTCTGCTCTTGTACAAACGCTCGTAAATCTTGGGAAACATTTAGTTTCATCAAGATTTTTCCACTTCACATCGAGGAGGCTTCAGGGCAATACCAGAGGAGGGTGAGGGGGAATGCCACAGAGAAAAGGTTGACGACTCTATTCACTCTGGCAGTGTGAAGATGAGCAGTTTGCAAATTTTAATATGCTATTTGTTTAATTTGTAGGAGCTTGAACAGTTGTTAGAATATCTCAATTTCCCAGAGAACTTTGCTTCCAACTCGTCGTTAACGAAGCAGACAAATGCTCTAGCAATAATTCCATCACAACCCGGGTTCCTCACCTGCTGCTACTTCTGATGATGCACAACTCTGGGAGTAACGAGGTAATCTACCAGCCCGGAGGTTGCCTCAGGTTGCGTTCGGAGCAAATTAGAACAGGACTTGTCGTGGTTGAAGAGCTTAGAAGGCAATCATCTTGTTTCACCGTTTGCTGCTGCTGCTGCTGCTGCAGCTGGTTACATTGTGACTGCATTTCTCTGGTGCAGCCTCCAGCTGGGTCTTTACTGAACAAGATTAACATTGTTTTAATAAGCTGTTGAGTGTAAGCTTTAATTAGAAGTTCTCCACGGTTCTGCACAAGTCAAATTGTTTTGTGTATTTTTGTCTTAAAAATAATTCTTGAAAGAAACGTCACTGCATTTGTCCTCTTGCACGACATTTTCTATGAGGCTCGGGGCGTCAACTGCTAGTGGTACGTACTCATGAGCAAGTGGACGGCACGTGCCCGTTCTGCCACATGGTATAGAATGTAGTTCAAGAGCCACGTGCCCCCCTCTTAAGCTCCCAGTGAAATGGTACAACTCCTTCAAGATAAATCGAGACGACCTTTTCCGGGTAAAAAGCTGGTAAGCGACAAAGAGTTTCGAGTAATGGTACAAATGTGACCTCATGTCAACCAGATATCTGGTTCCAAACACAAACATCCACACTTTTCAGCTGTTTTCACGATTATCTGCGGTCTTCAAAACCTATATCAACAAGAAAAATCAAACAATTCAGAACAACATTTTGGAAATATCATGAATTTTATCGACCAGAACCAACGCCAACGACGTCGACAATGTTCCCACCGTCGCACGTGCAAACAAGGACGTGTCCGCACCCCCAGAACCTACACCAGCAGGTTCATTAATCAACCAGGGGAGCTGGTGCCGCCCAATTTCCGCACCCCCGGGGTGCGCTCATACGGACACTATTTTCTCCGGCGCTGACTTTGCGATAACCGCCGAGTGTGTTGAAAATCGATCAATCAATCGCGAATTTGATTTTTTTTCTGGGGGACTGTTTGGTTCATTTTTGAAATAAAGTTCAGAGGCTTTCAAACACTTTTGATAGAATATGTGGGAAAAGATCACTCTTTTGCGGCAAATATATTTTTTTCTATTTTTAAATTGCACTTGAATACATTAAATTGTATTAACTCAGAATGTTCCAAAATGTTAATGTTAAAAATATTATTTAAAAAAAAACTCAAATAATACTAATTTAAACAATAAAAATTTGCCATTTGTATAGAATGAGTTAGCTGCAGAGTTAAACCTAATTCTAACGAGTAGTTTCCAATCCACATTAACCATCCGAAATACATCAGTGGCGTAACGTTGTCGGTTCAGAAAAGTAATTGACGGACTTACTTGTTTGGAAAACTGTCGCTGACAGTTGTTAAATTGCAGCTTCTATAATCAGTGTAACTTGATTTGGCTCCTAATACAAGACAAACAAACGAACGTTCCTGCATTCGGCATAATGACATGTTTAACGTCAATTTCGAGGAATGTAGCAAATTGTTTTGTTTTTAATTGCCGGCATGGTTTTTGTCTACGTCACTGTTTCTGTTCAGTGTAATTATTTGGATTTGTTTTTTGGCAGTGTTCAGCGAGAATACTTCAGTTCGATGTTTGCAAGATAACTTCAGCTAGATTTTTGTAAGATCGGTTCAAAGATCAGAAAGCACTCGCTCATCGCCGAGTGAATCTTTGCCTACTAAAGCGCGTACCCGCTAGCTGTCAGCGTCTTGCTCAATCGCTTCACCCAGCCTACTTCGTCCGTCGACCCAAGTCACAAGCGAATACGTTCAGAGAGGAGAAAATCTGAAAAATACGAGCTCGGCGCTCTTCTGGCCTGCGCTACCACAGTTTGCCGTAAATTTGTATATGACAAGGTGGAAATTGCATTCAAATTTGATGTTGTGTTATCAACAAAATTGCAAAACATTCTTGAAACAGTGATTTTGAGCAGTTTAATAAATAATCAAAACAAAGCCCATCGCAAACTATTTCAACTAAGCGATTGAGCGACATAACTACCCGATTGAAGTGAGAGCGAGAGCAAAGAGAGAGTTTTCAGTGGCGATCGGTGTGGAAGTGACAAACGATAGGAAACGGTCTGAGCAGTATTTCTTCGCGTTCGATTTGTGATAGCGAGTGAATGAGTCTTTTTGGAGCAATCAGGACCCTTGAAGATAACTTCAGAAATCGAGCTGGAGTCATTTTATGTAAAGTTATCTTACAGAAATTGAGTTCAAGTTATTTTGCAGAAAGTTCTCTTACGTCTTTTTTTATTTTACAAAAATCGAACTAAAGTAATCTTGTAGAAAACGAGCTGAAGTTTTCTTGTGATTTTATAAAAAAAAGAACATCGCTGCAAGATAACTTTTGTACTAAAAAGTGTTATTGCAGCAATGTTTTTTTCAGTAGGGGAACAGCATCTAATTCCAGCGTGCCTCTAATGTTGGCAGGTCAGAACTTTGACATGCAATTAAAGCTAATTAAAAGCGTTTTCAACTGAAATCGAGTGATAAATAGCTCAATAAGAAGTGAGCAAGCAAGTTTCTACCAAAAGTTTTGCAAAATTAGTTGTTTAAATAGTGAAAATCAGCAAATTGGATGGAGTTAGGAGCGAGAGCTCAACCTGCCAAAGATACGAGAATTTCCCCTACATGCAAGATAGCTTTTCTAAAACAATGCAAAATAACTTCTGCCATACCTTACGTTTTTGTATTGTAAACCCCCTTTAGTATTGTGTACCTGAAAAAACAAAACAATACAATAAATATCAATGGGGGGTCTTGGGCCACTTTTCAATTTTTATGTAAGAACAATTCCATGTCAAATAGGCATGTTATCCTACGCTTATGTAAGTCAATTTTGTATATTTGGAGTCAGTTTCACTCGATAATCACATTTAAGAAGGGGAATAAGTGTTTTAAATATTTTTGTAATTCGTAATTTAATTATTGCTGTATCTCGAAGCCGAAAAATCGAATTTCTAGACAATTTTATATTAAAGTCTCCATATTGACCATTGTCTTAAGTGCAATGATTGTGAAGTTATAGCAGTTATAAAAATAAAGCTGTTGAAAAAATAGATTTTTTTTCTTTTTGATTTTTGGCAATTTCTATTTGACCGGCTTGATTTTGTAGTCTCGAAAATATTTTTAGCGACTTCTTTTCAAAATAACTCGTTTTTTTGATGACTTAAGCTAATTTACTATCCAGGTTACTATCATCCACTGAACTACTAAATGATTTTGTATTTTTTAAATTGTTTTTGTTACACCTTGGGCTATTTCCTCAAAAAATTTGAACGAAAAAAATCGTAACATTACCTAAAACTTAACTTATAAACTTGGAAATCGAAAAATCTTATAGTAGTTGCGTATTTTTTCTTTCAGTATAGTTTTTTAAGAAAGTTAGTCCAATTTCCTACAAATCTTTGACCACTTTTTGATACGATGCAACGGCTTCGAAATACAGTAATTTTCAAATTACGAACTACATACGCCCTTCTCAAATGTCAATTTTTGAGTGCATCTAACTCCATATACAGGAAAATGGATTCTGTAAGCCTATGACAACATGTCCACAAAGTTTTATTGAAATCGGTATCAGAAAAGTCGAAATCGATTGGAAATAAATTGTGATTTTTGTGCTGTAAAATGTTGAATAAAGGAATTGCCAAAAAATATTATCGAAAAGTTTGAAATGTTTTGTATTTTTTTGGAAGTGTTTTTGTTACGGCTTAGGCTATTTCCTCAAAAAATTTGAACGAAAAAAATATAAAAATCTTATAGAAGTTGCGTATTTTTTTCTTTCAGTATAGTTTTTTTTGGAAAGTTAGTCCAATTTCTTACAAGCCTTTGACCACTATTTGATTGTGATTCTTTTTGCTGCAAAATGTTGAATAAAGGAATTGCAAAAAATATTTTTGAAAAGCTAAGAAATGTTCCTAAATTTTTCACAATATTAAATTGTTGATTAAACACAATTAAATTGGCTTATTTACAATTCTTTATTAGGCCGAAATATATGAGATCCGGCCTCTAAAAAGTCTCAGCAAAAAAAAAATGACCGATTTCCAAGGAAATCATCTCACCTATCAGTATCAATTTTCGAATGTTATGGTAAAAAATCAAAACAATACATTTTTATTTTAATCGACTTTTAATTATTTTTAACCTTTTCTAAGCTCTCATAATTTTCTAATAAATTCATAAAATTGGGCAAACATAATGGGTTCATAGTTTTTCTTAGCTGAAAAGTTGAATTGATATACTAAAACATGTTAAAAAATATGCAGTTTTTGAGAAGTCTATTTCATGTGACAAACAACGAATTCTTGAGTGATTAAGATCGGAATCATGTTTTTCTGGGTTGTCCATCTTTGAAGTTGAATTCTGAATTTGTCGAAATTGAGTTCATTTGTGTTCACCGTATATTTAGGAGAAAACATGGAATCAGTCAAGGATCTCTCTGGCACATTATAAAGTGCTTAAAAAGTCCATTCAAATGTAACAAAGAAGGTTTGATATCACTATGTTTTGCAAAAACGACCTTCATCGAATTCTAGAAAACCTCGTTTTAAATTATCTCTGCATTGAAACCGAGAATTTAGGATCAATTTAGGCGAAACGATGTGGCATGGAGAGAAATACAAAGTGGGGTCGTTAATTTTATTTGGCCCAAAATTGAAGTTTAAAAATTATTCTTTAATTATGATTCAAAAGTATCCTAAACAAAAAAAAACTAACTTAATCCACCTGTGGTTGGTGCCTTCCTCACTCTTTTCCAACAATGGGTGATATGTAATATGATGGATTTGGACACAAATTTGATCCAAAAAAACACACATATCACTCAAAGGCTCATAAGTGGTCATAACTCGAGGCAGGGTTGCCAGATCTTCAATGTTGTGGACTCGTTGGAAAGGTATCTCGATTACCTTATCAAAGATGGGTCGGATGATGGATCCGGACATTGTTTACATACATTAAAGTGAGATCCGGCTACAAAAAAAGTACATAAATATCACTTAAGTGGTCAGAACTCGAGACAGGGTTGCCAGATATTCAATGTTTAGGACTCGTTGGAAAGATCTTTTAATTACCTAACCAACGATGGGTCGGATGATGGATCCGGATGTTGTTTACATACATTTAAGTGAGATCCGGCTACAAAAAAGTACATATATATCACTTAAGTGATCATAACTCGAGACAGGGTTGCCAGATCATCAATGTTGTAGATTCGTTGGAAAGGTCTTTTAATTACTTAACCAACGATGGGTCGGATGATGGATCCGGACATTGTTTACACACATTTAAATGAGATCCGGCTACAAAAAAGTACATAAATATCACTTCAGTGGTTATAACTCGAGACAGGGTTGCCAGATCTTCAATGTTGTGGACTCGTTGGAAAGGTCTTTCAATTACCTAAATAACGATGTATAACATGATGATGTTTGGTTCAGTTTACTGCCATTTATTCATCTTCCGAAAATATGCGAAAACACATTTTTATACATAACTTTTGAACTACTTATCGAAACTTCAAACAATTCAATAGCACCGTATGGGACCCTAAACCAAGTCTAATGCGACTGATTTGGTCAAAATCGGTTCAGCCAGTGCTGAGAAAACTGAGTGACATTATTGGTCACATACACACACACATACACACACACATACACACACACATACACACACACACACATACACACAGACATTTTTTTAGTTTTCGATTCTGAGTCGATATGTATACATCAAGGTGGGTTTTCGAGCTTTTAATAAAAAGCTCAATTTTAGAGCAGGATTATAGCCTTACCTCAGTGAGGAAGGCAAAAGTATGAGCTTAAAATATCACACTTTTATTAATGGTAAACATGATTTTTGAATTGTTACTATTAGAAATGCTCAAACCCGCTCTTTTTTAGGAGCCGCTCATTTTCGCTCGCTCTTCAAAATGAGCCACTCTTTTGAACGTCTCTTTCGCTCATTTTCAAAAAAGAAAAAAAATGAAAAGACTTTTTTAAAGAATGTTGTTATTTTTGATGTTTTGTTTTTAGATGCTCTGCGAATTCCTTTCTACATTCTTATTCAATCAAAAGGTCTATAAATGCCACAGTAAAATTGGATATGAGAAATTAAGATACGGTTATTTAGAAGTTTTTCGGCAAAATATTTCAGGTGAATCATTTTGAAACGCTCAAATTTTTAGTAATTGTTTTTTTTTTGTCTTCCGATCAGTTGTGCAATGATTTTTTTTGTTCAGAAAATCATTCACTTTCAGAGTAATTTGAGTACATGAAAAAAAATAAATTTAATTTTTTTTTCCTCAAAAACAAATTTTATGCTACAATTTGATGGAAATTCAATTAATGATATATTTAAACATTAAAATAGACAATGGTCTAAAATCATAACATCTTGGAACTATCTTTTCAAAAAACTGGAGATTCAAAAAGAATCGCGGCTCTTTTTTTGCGAGCCATGTTTCGTTCGCTCTTTTTTGTGAACTGGCTCATCAAGCGGCTCACTCTTTTTTTGCCCAACTCTAGTTGCTATACACCCAGAACTGGACATCGGCATACGAGAGGATAAAGAGCACGATCCGGTACTAAAATTGTACTGTGTGCGGACTGAGAGGATAAATCCCGAAATTAGCGAGAGTACTTTACTCATGGGTTCATCTTCAAAAAAAGTTCATTTATAAAAAAAAGTACCGGTTCCGAGACTCAAACCCAAGACCTTCGGCATATTGAACCGTACCTTTGCCGTATAGGCCACCATGGTTCGGTGATTAAATGGCGGTCTTTTATCCATATAAGCCACTCAATAGGATGAACTGTTCCAATGAACGAATGAACACGCGAGAGGACTATACTCACGCAAAATAGCACTTTCCTCACGTTTCTTTTCGTGAGGACTATCCTCTCGTTCTTTAACTTTGGATGTAGTAAATATTCTACCAAACAATTAAAGATTCAAGCAAACATTTTGCTGTAAGGATTATTGAAATAACATGCACAGGTTTTGGATTTTATCCATAACTCAAATTTCGTATTAGGGTAATTCTCTACCAACTCACACGAAATCGGGAAAAGTTGCCCCGACCCCTCTTCGATTTGCGTGAAACTTTGTCCTAAGGGGTAACTTTTGTCCCTGATCACGAAACCGAGGTCCGTTTTTTGATATCTCGTGACGGAGGGCGGTACGACCCTTCCATTTTTGAACATGCGAAAAAGAGGTGTTTTTCAACAATTTGCAGCCTGAAACGGTGATGAGATAGAAATTTGGTGTCAAAGGGACTTTTATGTAAAATTAGACGCCCGATTTGATGGCGTACTCAGAATTCCGAATAAACGTATTTTTCATCGAAAAAAACACTAAAAAAGTTTTAAAAATTCTCCCATTTTCCGTTACTCGACTGTAAAAATTTTTGGAACATGTCATTTTATGGGAAATTTAATGTACTTTTCGAATCTACATTGTCCCAGAAGGGTCATTTTTCATTTAGAACAAAATTTTTCATTTTAAAATTTCGTGTTTTTTCTAACTTTGCAGGGTTATTTTTTAGAGTGTAACAATGTTCTACAAAGTTGTAGAGCAGACAATTACAAAAATTTTGATATATAGACATAAGAGGTTTGCTTATAAACATTACGAGTTATCGCGATTTTACGAAAAAAAGTTTTGAAAAAGTTACTTTTTGCGTTTCTCTTTGTTTCGTCGTCCGTGTCTGTCGCGGGTGACCATGAATGGCCATGATCGATGACGACCAACTTTTTAAAACTTTTTTTCGTAAAATCGCGATAACTCGTGATGTTTATAAGCAAACCCCTTATGTCTATAAATCAAAATTTTTGTAATTGTCTGCTCTACAATTTTGTAGAACATTGTTACACTCTAAAAAATAACCCTGCAAAGTTAGAAAAACACGAAATTTTAAAATGAAAAATTTTGTTCTAAATGAAAAATGACCCTTCTGGGACAATGTAGATTCGAAAAGTACATTAAATTTCCCATAAAATGACATGTTCCAAAAATTTTACAGTCGAGTAACGGAAAATGGGAGAATTTTTAAAACTTTTTTAGTGTTTTTTTCGATGAAAAATACGTTTATTCGGAATTCTGTGTACGCCATCAAATCGGGCGTCTAATTTTACATAAAAGTCCCTTTGACACCAAATTTCTATCTCATCACCGTTTCAGGCTGCAAATTATTGAAAAACACCTCTTTTTTCACATGTTCAAAAATGGAAGGGTCGTACCGCCCTCCGTCACGAGATATCAAAAAACGGACCTCGGATTCGTGATCAGGGACAAAAGTTACCCCTTAGGACAGAGTTTCACGCAAATCGAAGAGGGTTCGGGGCAACTGCTGTGTGAGTTGGCGGAGAATTACCCATTAATGAGTGAAATCCCTCATTCATTAATTTACTAGATCTTTAGATCATAATAACTGAATTCAAGCTATCAGCGAAAATAAAAGAAATTAATAACTTCTTGTTATTTTTTTATGTTGATCTATTGAACTCAAGAAAAATATGTGTAATGGTCTAAATTTAAACACAAATCATACTGATCAAGCTCAATTTCTATGTGAACCAAATATCTTTTTTTTTTATTGAAATCAGTCGAAATCAAATTCCGACTAGTTTCAAAACCACTGCAACGCCAAAAATTTTAGTAGTCCTAATCCCAAAAGTCTGAACCTAAATCGCACAAAAAAAATTAGGTCACCGAGCGTGTCCTGCAACACTGTCATCGATACGAACCGGCTACCAACTACGTCCACCTAGGACGACACATCCGTCGCTGATGTCCTTGCGTGTCTGTCAATCACTCCTTGGGGATCCAGCAGAAAGCGGTCGAAACTTTGCTGATGAAAGGAAAACACCAGACAAGTAATGCGCTCTGCTCTCAGCAGCGGTTTGATATCACTTTCCGCAAAGTTTTTTCTGTGTCCGGCCCCGTTGATGAATGACCGTCCCTACAAAGTAGTTGAGTTTGAAATAACTTTCGGTGAGGATCACTGTGTGTGTGTGTGTGTTTGTGGTTGGACATTACATTCTGGACGAAATAACTTCAAACCAATGTGACCCAGTTTAAAATTCCACATTTCGAAACAAAGTTCACAGAACCATGAAGCACCAGCAGCATTCCCTCTCTCTTTCCTGACTGCTCAGGGATGTCAGCTCAAGTGACAGGAAGTGTCCCGGAGGCATATGTCGGTGCACACATTCGCTCTCCCTCGACTTCTTTAGTCTCTGGGCCTTATAATTTGCACCAGCACACAAAAACCTACTTTTGCACCCACTTTGGTGTGACACACGGGAAAAACTAAGGTATATCATTTACTGCTGTTGGGAAAATGAGGGGGGTGGGGGCGAACTATGCTTCAGAAAGAGCTCTGGAACAAATGCAAGGACTGTGAGTTTACTATAGGGTAGTTTAATGAAAGTTGATCCAAGCTCAACAACTCAATGTGAAGCAGCCCTGTCACTAATACATCTCTATTTTCGGCGCACCGTGCAGTTTTACATTTGTGCAACAATTGACAGCCAACCCCATGTTAACCCCTCCCCAAAGGGAGAAAGAAGTGGTTGGCAAACGTTTTTCAAGACAAGAAGACTAACGTCAACAAACAGGGAAAAGCTCAGCTTTTGAGTTGCAGCAGAGATACACGGTGGGATTTGTTTCGTACAATTACTTTGTATTTGTCGCTACAGTGTAGCACGTGAGCACATTGGGCAGAGAGTGTTGGTGCAACCAAAGCTTCGTTCCATTTGTTTTGTGCCTTTTGTAGAGGGGAAAATCTTGTTTAGCAAAGGTGATGGTTTGGATGGGGTTTCACTCGAAAGCGAGCAGTGCTTTTTGCCATTTCATTTGAGGGCTCTTCAGAGAAATACCGAGACGTTAAAGGACGCTTGGGGATGGTTTTTGTGAATATTTTACTCAAACAAAGTCAATCGTTTTTCAAATTGTTGTCAAAGATTTTTTCAAATCGGTTGTAATTTTATTCTCATCAATTTAAAATTCTCTCACGCTTTGAAAAGAACACATAAGCTTTGTGGCTCTTGTGTGTTTGTATGTAAATATCTGAGTTTAAAGAAACATTCTCTATCAAGGTAATCAAGACACGCTAACAAAGAGGAGGCTTTCTACTTGAGCCTACTTGAAAAACTACTTCACATCTAAGAAATGCAGATTTGCTCCAGCAGTATTTTCTCGCAATCCAAACACGGCTCACAACCCTTTCAAGACTCAGTTAGTACTTCTAACATCACCTTACTGAGCTTTGTACTAACGAGTGGATTAGTTATGGTACGTTAGTTAGTAAAAACAGCATTTAAAAAGATGAATCCAACTCAGAGAACTAATTTTTGCAACACAAACAAAGCTCGGTTGCATGCCACCCATCATTGCGATAAAGTTCAAACTAAATCACTTAATTTCCGCTGACGCAGGGAGAGTTTGTCTGTCCCAGTGTGTTCTGCCAGCTGCACAAAGTAGAAGCGATCTCGAACGGGCGAATCCCGTAAAACGTGGAGAGCGCTATGAGAATGAATTTTAATTTTTAACGCAGAGTCCCCCCCGCTAGACGTACGGGGTTGAGTTTGGGATGGGAACATGCAATGTTTCACCGCGGGGAAAAGTTTGCGAGATGTGACCTATGAAAGAGATGGGTGCACCAGTAGCGAGGGAAGGTCATGGAAAGAGGGGGACTTGGAATGTACAATTTGTGTTCCTTAATAAAGAGAACATTATTTAATTACTTTTAAAACATTTTACATGATGTCTTGGGTCGACAAATAGATTTTCATTGTTATCAAAAACTTACAATGAAAACTTACTTAATCCACCTATGTGGTTGGTGCCTTCCTCACTTCTTAAAAGAAATACTTCACACAAAAGTTGAGGAATTAATTGGCATCTAGGCATCAAACATCGTTTTTGGTACGAAACCATTGCAAACTAAATGATCTAACTTTAAAAATCTACATATCTAGCATCTTACTATCTTGGTTGCTTTCGTCAGATTAGGAGTAAAATAGATTTTCGTCTACTTGATGCAACAATTAACGTATTGATCACAAGGATAACAAAATGTAGTTTTTTTCAAAAGAGTTTTATTTTTAAATTAAGGGGCGTGTTGGCAGACGTGTTTTTTCTGCTGTCGTTTTTTTTCTTTTTACGATAAGTTTTAAGGAAAAAAGGTTTTCTCAAGTTTTTGGACCAACGCGAACATTTTTGATTAGGCCAGTGGCCCAGTGGGCAGGTCAGTGGCGTGAAAGAGGCACGGAGAAGTGAATGATAGAGTATAGGATCTTGGTGAAAACACTGACTCAGGAGCAGTTGGACGTGCTGTACGAGGAACCGCTGGCATGACGAACGCCATGAAGGCCACGATGGGTTGCGTTCCAGATTTTTTCGCACTACGAATCGGCGCTAGAGGTTTGCTTTAAGGTTTCGTGCGGCAAGCTCCTGTTCGTGGCCAAAGATCAGGACGGGTGAACCCGCGACCAGACGCTTCACTAGGAACGAGCCCAAAGTTGGTTGCGTGGTGCACACGAATCCGACGACCATCATCAACGCGGAAGAGTTTTACGCCCATCTGGATGTGATGGAGAATGGCACCAAGTTGACCGAGCTGCAGGCCCTACTGAATGACCTCCAGAACTTGAAGGCGTGCCGTCCCCTGGACCACAAGACTTACACGACAGTAGGTGCCTGCTGGCACTGGAGGGAGAGATTGCGACAGTGTCTCTTCTACACTGGAATCTGAACGGTAGGGGTTCAAGAGGGTTGTGTTCCTCCTCAGGTATGCCTTTCCTTTTCAGATGTTTAAACTCAGCAGTTTTCTTAAAGGTGAGTCTGATTATTTTTTTTTGCAATATAGAATGATTACACGTGCACACATTTGAGCAAAAAAAGTTTAGCTTTTTAATTTTATATACTCACCAGATATTGGTGATCTATGTCATTACTTTTTAATTAATATTATCTAATCTACCAACAGTGAGCGAGTTGTGGCGCTATAACCACGGCATATAGTGTCCAGGGCATTCGTGGAAATACGATGTCCCATCCATGAGGGTCCCGGAGCACCAAAACTTCTTAGCATGGTGCTCCCAACGATTCATTGCCTAAACAAACGGGAACGTGAGCGGGAGATCCCCACGTTTCTTCCTCCCTGTAGATTCAGAACTGTGTTGTTGTTTGATCATTTATGCTCAAATTCAATCCAATTCAACGAATCATCTTTGCGGTAAACTTTACGCAGTAGGCCTGGCCGCTTTAACGTTTACGATGTTTCAATGCAATTTAATGCAATGGGGCACTGCAAATGTTAAAAATGACAAGAAGATGCTAGGCGTTAATCAACCTAAGGCATTCTCCAGGATGCCCTCGAAAGACTGGCTGCGATAGGGTTAGATTAGATTAGATTAGATTAGATTAGAAAGAGTTTTATTTTTAAATTAAATAAAAAAAAACATTTTAACTTCAACACATCAATAAAATCACAAAAAAATCGACATTGCGGCAAAAACATTTAATATAAAACTTAAAAACGTTATAAGAAGCTTGCAATTATGTTTCTGTCTAAAGTTTTGCAATGTAATTAAACAGTGAAATTTAGTGTCTTCCCTAAATGTAGAGAAATAAGAAAACATTTCTTACAAATTCATTTTCATATTTTACTTTTCCCACCCTTTTTAAAATAAAATATTGTTTTCAATGAATCCCTAGGTTAATGGAAAACAAAATATAATTGGTTTGTATGAAAAGACCGCATAATAAATCATTAATTTTAGCCCTCCCAATAAATAAAAGTTAACATTAATGCAACCAGAATTATCTACAGAAATAATTCAGGTTGTAATATTAATAAATGAGAACTGAGTGGAACTGGTTATTCCAATTAAAAGCATAACATCAATTGTTATGAAATGTAGTGCGTCCATCCCGGGAATTCCCGGTACAAAAATACCGGGATTTTCCCGGATTTTGGGATTCCCGAAATTGATTTAAAAAAATCAAATTTTGGTCTGGAAACCCAGATTTGGTTGTGGAAAAAGATGAATCAGTTAAATACTTTGTAATCGAAAAGAATTTTAAAGCATTAGCAAATTTCTATACGGAACATATCAACGTTTATTTGACTTATAAGGGAAAATTATAAAAATTTAAATGAACGGATCCGCAAATGCCTAGTGCTTTAAATATTTCCCGTTAAATTTTATTTGTTTTATAAATTTTAACGTTTAGTGATGATTTTAAACTCGAAAAATTATTAAATTATTTTTCATCAAGCATCGTCATCTGGAATAAATTAGGACAATAGTAACGAATTAAGACAACTGTTTAAGCCAATATTTTTGCATAATGTTCTGATATTTTTCCCGTTTCCCGGGAAATTCAAAACCCGGGACAATTGGACGTCCTAATGAAATGGTATCAAGTTGTGTCAATCACATTTCTTCTTGGCATTTTTTTATGACAGATAAGAATACTAGTAATTCCCTTCAAAGTATTCTATTTGCCAAGAGAGGCGATTTGCATCAATCGTTTTTCCATCCTCCACGACCTCACCCCCTCCCGTTACCCTTAAATATTTACACGAAAAATTAGAGGCCAGAAAACATCTCCTTTCCAAATTAATAATACAATAATAATAACGTAATTTCAATTGAAGTAGACGTTCAATCAACTACAAACAATTAAAAAGCATTTTCTTGCGTTGATGATTATTTTTTAAGCGTGATTGGAAGAGTTATTTGTCCATACAAAAAAAAAATCTTTTTTGTATGGACCGTGGACAATCGCCATACCCCCCCCCCCCCCCTCCTCCCTTTAAGGTGTCCACGTGGTTTATGGATGGTCCCTTAAACAAAAGTCTAATATTTTTCACTGAAATGTTAAAACCTCGACCGAAGTTTTAATGTGTTTATTTTATTGTTGGCATTGGGTAATTCTCTACCAACTCACACGAAATCGGGAAAAGTTGCCCCGACCCCTCTTCGATTTGCGTGGAACTTTGTCCTGAGGGGTAACTTTTGTCCCTGATCACGAATCCGAGGTCCGTTTTTTGATATCTCGTGACGGATGGGCGGTACGACCCCTTCCATTTTTGAACATGCGAAAAAAGAGGTGTTTTTCAATAATTTGCAGCCTGAAACGGTGATGAGATAGAAATTTGGAGTCAGAGGGACTTTTAAGTAAAATTAGACGCCCTATTTGATGGCGTACTCAGAATTTCGAAAAAACGTATTTTTCATCGAAAAAAACACTAAAAAAGATTTAAAAATTCTCCCATTTTCCACCCTTTCCGCCCCTCCGTCACGAGATATCAAAAAACAGACCTCGGATTCGTGATCAGGGACAAAAATAACCCCTAAGGACAAAGTTTCACGCAAATCGAAGAGGGGTCGGGGCAACTGCTGTGTGAGTTGGCGGAGAATTACCCATATGTTTAATTTTTTGACCCCACAAAAACATTGAAAAATATTTGCATCGGTCTTATTTTTCGGAAAACATAGAAAATCAGGTCATACATATTTAAAATTCAATTCATTATAAATTCATTTTAAGATGTAAAATAAAATGTTCCATCGAAAATTAATGAAAAAGTGTACCGTTTCAAGTTATATGCATTTTATATTTTGGAATATTAAAAAAAAATCTGTTTCTTTTTTTTTGTTTTGTAATGCAAATTTCCAAGAATTTAAACATTGAAAATTGAATTAATAGTTTCCCAGATGTTTTCAGTTGAAATATTATATTCCTTCCATTTTATGCTTCAAGAGCCTATACCTCAGCAAAAAGCAGGTCCGATTAACAACAACAAAAAATACGATGTTGACATGATAGCTGTTGACTACTAACTACAATGACTTCGCTGCCCTGGGATTAAAACTCGGGGTAGTGATTTTTCACGGCAATTTTTTTGGAATTACGCGGCAAAATATTGGATTTTTACGGCTATTTCACGGTACCTTAAAAAATGCCTAAAACTAACACAAAAATGTGTTATTTAAGAATAACTGTGAACAAGAAAATGAATGAAAAAGATAGCAGTTGCTTAAAATACCAAGTTTAACCCTCTTACACAAAATATTTCATGAACAGCGTTTATGATTTAGCTTTCCTATTTTTATTTAGATATTATAAATTTAATCTGTTAAAATATAAATTTAACAGGGATATATTAAAAATCTATGTGGTCTCTTGATTATGCTGAAGAAATAATAACACGGCATTTCACGGTATTTACCAAATTTCACGGCCAAAGGCGAATTTCACGGATTACGCGGCTTCCATGAAATCGCAAAAAAAATCACTAGTCCTAATTATAACCAACAGCTCCTGAACTGTGAGTCCAGTGCACGGTCCAATTTATTCACACTTATAAACTTATTAACTTAGCTAAACTGAAAATAAAAATGTAGGACATTTTTTAAGCTTCTCGAAAATTTGTTTTGCTGATGTTGGAATGTTTCCAAACTACGAAAAAACTAATCATTTTTTATAAAATTCTTTCTAAAATAATTTTTACTTGATAACGCTGCACCTAATCAAACACATTATAAATACAAATTCGATTGCAAATTTGCATTGAAACGAATTTTTTGAGGACTGTTTGTTTGAAAATTCCAAAAAATCTTTTTTTTTTCAAAAAGTCTTAGTACCAAATTAAACACAATATTTTTATAAAAAATACTGGAGACCAAAAACAAAATTTTTACGAAAAAATGCATTTTTTCCAAATGTGGAAAATGATCAGATTTACATTGTATTAGGCCAATAAAAGAACAAGTTAAAAATGCTTGAATTATTTATCAGTTCGGAATAAGACGTGAGTCTAAGAACAATTTTTTCCTGACTTCATCAATGTTTGTCAAACTAACAGAAACATAACTGTTCCAATTTATAGAGCATTCTGTAATTATTTTTGGCCAAAATTTTTTCTAACTTAAGCTTGAAATAAAGATATGTTTAATCTTTTTAATGGAGTCCACTTCCCCACTTTTCTAAAAAGGGGAATAAAAAATCGGGAATTCATTTTCGGTGTATCATTTAATTTTCTAAAAAATCTTTTTCATACCAACAACAAAACCATTCTTCAACACCAGAAAAAATTAAGCTTAAATATTTATTCAAAAGGCTGATTAAATCTAACACTTGTCATTGTTGTCTCACCTTAACTCATTTAAAATAAATAATCTACTTCAATCGACAACACCTATGCCTTCGCATACATCGACAAAAACAAACCAGAAATGGGACGAAAAAGTAGCAAAATCCTAGGAGGAACACTTCCTGCACATCCTGCACAGTCCACCATCCTGACAAGCTTCCACTCTGTGCCAAAAAAAATGGCGTTCACCCAAACAAAAAAAAGCTCCCCGCGCCATCTCCGCGCTCGCTCGCTATAATCTCAACCTAAATAGGATAAAAGTTGATTTTATAAACACAATTCCAGGGCCATCAGCGTGGCCCCGTTGCTTTGGAATGATTTTCCTGTGATGCGAGAGTTTGGACTTTTTCGTTTTGTGGTCGCAGGAGGCACACACAAAAAAAAGCTCCAACCACAGAGCTTTGGGGGGGGGGAGCTTTTTTCATTTTCCCTTGGCAAGACGAGAAGCTGCAACACACGAAACTCATCAGACATGATAATGCTGATTTTATGTGAGCATTAAAAGGCAACGTTTTTTTCTGTTTTTTTTTTTTGCTTTTTGAGTCGGGGTGCCGGCAGTGGTTACCACGTTGCCTTTGGGGTCGTGTCTTCCACGTGTCCGTTTCGCTGAGCTTATTTAGCTCAGATGGTGTAAAAACGTGATAATTTCGTATGCAGCCCCAGTAGCTGGTATTAAATGGAATCTTATTGCATCTCGTTATGCAATTCGTAAAACTTTTCGCAAAGTTTTTTTTTTCTTTTTTTTTTTTGCTTCGTTTTGTACTTTGTGTTTATTTTACTCGTGGGGTTTCTGATGTTGTTATGCTTCATACTAACCTACATACATTCTACATTTGAAAAAAAAACAAAAGCTTACTTCCGCGTTGAAGAGCACATTTGCGAGCTGTCTGGCTGGCTGGCAACACTGTGTGTGGTGGGATTTGGATGAAAGCAGTAGCAGTGGCAGCAGCAGCAAAAAAAAAGTAAAACTAAAACTGACAGTGCCCTTGGGGCGTTGAATGTGAAATTTGTGGCTCTCGACGATAACGGGAAGTGGAACGTTTTTAATATAGTCGGAATAATGCCAGCCAGTCCGCCGGAAGACAACCGGCGGGCAAACTCTCAGTAACTGGAGACTGGAGAGCGGAGAACGTTTATGTATGAGTTCGGATGACATAAATAAATTAGAATATATGCACGTTAGTAACAGATAACTTGGGATTCTCGTGTCCTTGGAGCGATAAGCTTAGGGGGTGGTGAGAAAAAAGACTAGATCTGACCATGGGAAACGGAAATATGGTCGAGTATTTCCTTATTTCTGCAGAAGTAATTCTCCGCCAACTCAAAAAGGGGTAACTTTTGTCCCTGATCACGAATCCTAGGTCCGTTTTTTAATATCTCGTGACGGAGGGGTGGTACGACCCCTTCTATTTTTTAGCATTGGAAAAATACGTGTTTTTCAATAATTTGCAGCCTGAAACGGTAATGAGATAGAAATTTGGCGTCCAAGGGACTTTTCTGTAAAATTAGACGTCCGATATGATGGCGTACTCAGAATTCAAAAAAAAAAACGAAAAATAAATAAAGAGTTTTGAAAATTATGCCATTTTTCGTTACTCGACTTGAACATTGTTTTGGAAATGTTATTTTTTGGGAGATTTAATGTTCTTTTCGAATCTGCATTATCCCCATTTATACATAAAGAACAAAATAATTCATTAAAAAAAGACAGACACAAACGACGAAACAAAGTGAAACAAAAAGGAAAATTTTCAAATCGCGATAACTCATGATGGTTACAAGCAAACCCCTTATTTTGTAATCGTCACAACTTTGTATAACATTGTTACACTTTAAAAATTACCCTGCAAAATTAAATTTTGTAAAAAAAATAATCAAGAAAGAAACCTTTTCAGTTATTTCAGATTTTAAAAGATCATTCAATTTCCCTACAATGACATGTTCCGAATTTGGTTTCAGTCGAGTAATGAAAATTGACAGAATATTTGAAACTTTTTTATATATATATATATATATATATATATATATATATATATATATATATATATATATATATATATATATATATATATATATATATATATATATATATATCTTTTCGATGAAATTTCACCATTCCAGCCACAAATTATTTTAAAATACCTTTTTTTCAAATGTTCAAATTTAACGTCACAAGATCAAATCAGGCGGTTACAAATATTTTTTTTAGAATATTTTAACGCCCAACAAATCAAAAATAAAAATTAGCCCAAAATATAAGGGGGTATCTATTTTTTTAATAAACCTTTTTTGGTAATAGAAGTCAAAGTAAATAAATAAAAAAATACTTTGCATGTTTGGGCTCAAAAAAATATGTTTTTTGTTGAACTCTAATGTACAGAACCAAAATAAGATTTTTTTCTCACGAAAAAAAGTGGAATTGAAAGCCAATTATTGCAAAATAACTGATCTGGTGTAAATTGCATTAACACATTTTTTTTTAAATTCGAATAGTGAAATCTTAGCATGTTATTCCAATTTTCATATTTTGTTATTTTTGTTAAATTTTTATATCTGAAAATGAATGTTTGATTTTATAGATCCATGATTGAACATGAAACTCAAAATACAGATTTCTAATTATATCACATTGAACTCTCCTATTGGTAAACCATGATTTTGGTTAAAATGAATCAATTCAGGAAGATAATAAATTATAGTTTAAAGTTTATTAAAAAAAAAGCAATAATGATTCAGAAAACGCTCAGGACATGATTATAACATGCATTTAATAGGTTCATTTAAAAATACTGATAATAAAAATCGAACTAAGAATCACTTATTGTGATTGAACATAAGGGTGACAAGACAAATTTAAAATTTTGAGAAATCTTAAGAGATACCCACGATTCATCAGGCAACAATAAGTGCTAATTTTAGGCCGAATCGGTTAAGGTTTAAGGGTTGCTTTTTATCAATGAAGTTTGTATGGGAAAATTCGAAAAATGTGTTTCGAAATTTCGCCAAAAGGTGGCTTTAAATGGGTCGGATTGTGAAATGTAAAATTCTTTAGTAAAATATTATGACAATTAACTTTATCGAAGACCACAAACCGATCCAAGTTAACCCCAACGAGTTACTAACCAATTAAAGAAGACGTTTTTGTATGAAAAGATGTTTTGTTTCATCACCTACAATGATAAAAAGCGACACTTAACCGTTAACCGACTTCTCTCCAAATATTCACAGTTTCGTATTTTTTTATATGGAAAAGACAATCTGATAATATGCATAACTTTAAAACAAATCAAAAATTGTGCGTGATTATAATTGATCGATATTTCCGTAAAAAGGTAAAGCGTCTTTTTAAAATTAAAACTCTAAATCAAATTTCATGTTACTGCCATCCCGATCAGACGGTAATAACAGAATTCATGCCATTTCATTAACAAATACTGTTAAAATAACAAAAAGTGTTATGGAATCTTCTTGAAAAATCAATTTTTGCATAAGAGTTTGATAACTATTTATGTTATCATAACAAAATTTGTTATTGGTCTGATATTGATTGAAAGCCAAAACAACTTTGGAATAACATTTTTTGTTATGGAAGAATACCGCCAACTGTTATTGGGAAGATCGGATTAGTTGTTAAAATAACAAAAAATAATTACAGAGATTTGTTCGAAGAATAACTTAAAATGTTATTAGTCTGTTATTACAATAACAATTCAATAACAAAACAATCATAACGACGAATGACAAATCTTGTTATGAATATTATTAAATGTTATTGGCATAGTATTTTTAAATATCAAAAAATGTTATTCCCAAAATATTTCCGTCTGCTCGGGATTCTTCTTAGTACATTTTTTTATATTTTTATGTCGTATAAGAAAAAAAGGTTATTTCTTTTCCTAATTCAAAAAATTAAAAAAGATTAATTTTAAAAAAGGAACCATTTCAAAAGTACTGTGCCTAAAAAAATGCCTTCTCTGATCAAGGTTAAATTTTAGGAAAGAAGTCGATAATGTTAAAAATAGTCTTGAAAAAAAATTTAACTTTATAAAGATCTTCTTCATTGGATCACCATAAATTTAATATTTTTAAAAATCTTTCATTTATTCACAAGTTTGAATTATTTTACCATACTTCTTCTCATTCACAGTAAAAAATATGTAAATTTGGAAGATGTGAACTTGGAAGGTTTTAAATTTAATTCTTTTATTATGTAATATTACCTAAATTTCGATTGAAAAGTTGCATTACAGCGGAATATTTGTAAGTTTACACATTTTTTTAGGGAAAATTTTCACGGCCAAAGCCGAAGCAGCCGAGAAAATATATTAGAAAATGTATTTGGTAAGGAAGCACGCAATTAATAACTCTGATTCAATTAAAATTAAAATTGAATTTTATTTAAAAAGTTTGAAAAAAATAATGTGTCAATCCCGAGAATTTTCGGAACAAATTTCACGGGATTTTAGCAAAACCGGGATTTTCCGAATCCCGAATTTTTTAGTATTTTGTCCCGGAAATTCTCGAAATTGAAAACAATAATCAAATTTTGGTCTGAAAATTCAGATTTAGTTGTGGAAATAAATGAACAGTTGAATATATTCAGTAATCGGTTAAGCCTTTAAAACATTAATTTGGCTTATAAGGGAAAATTGTTCAAATTTCAGTTTTCAGATTCACCAAATGCTTAGTCCATTAAATGGTTTTTATTTATATATTTTTTTAATACTTGCTGTTATATTTTTTTGATTTTTTGATAGATTTCGTTTTAATCAGAAACAAACAATAAGTATATCAATTTCCAAATGCATTGCTCTAAAAATCTCCTTTTTGTATTCAGACTGTAGTTCCGATTTTCTCCAATTGTCAGTAGCGTCTTAAAGATAAAATATGTTTTATATTTAACATGAAATACTATACATATCTAATATTTAACATTGACTAATTTAATTTGATTTCGCTTCTTGTTTATTTTCGACAGTTCAAAGAATTTTTTTTGTGTTCGTAGCCATGTAAGGGACTATCCATAAACCACGTGGAAACTTTTTTGGGAATCTCACCCCCCCCCCCTTCGTGGACAATTGTCCATACAAAAAAAAATCTTTTTTGTATGGAGCGTGGACAATCGCTTATCCCCCCCCCCCCCTAAAGTGTCCACGTGGTTTATAGATGGTCCCTAATGTAAATAAGTGAATTAAAGAAATATATGAGTAAGAATCTTATTCGTTTCAAATTAATTTAAAAATTGAACAAAAATTACAACAACTAACACGAACTTAATTTTAATGTATTTTACGCTTTCTGAAAACTGCTGTTGTGGCTTAAATTGAAGTGTAAATTATCACCAATTAACAGTATTGAGCTAACTCGATTATTTTAAGCTTGAAAATAATAATAAATGTAATTAAACATAGATTTTGCAACCGTTTATAAAATTTCCTGGAATCCCGGGAATTCCTGGGATTTAAAATAAGTTTTTCCCCGTTTTCCAGGAAATTCAAAACCCGAGAAATTTGGACGCCCTAGAAAAAAATACGAAAAAAATGATTATCCCAAATTATGTTGGAACTATTGGATAATCGAACTTCGGATAATCGAGCCTGTTCTGAACTGTTAAAAAATGGAAAGAATCCCACCATCAATAAGAAACTCATTTTCTCCCTTCTCCAACTGACGTCTGCTGAGGTTATTTCCCAATTGTTCACAGAACCCACATCACACGAAATGATAAATTCTGCTGAAAACCCCTATTGCCTAGGCACACGCTATCGGGGATCCCCCCGATCAAAATGGCTCCCCAAATGGTTTGACATTTTCCACATTCCGGCTTGGCACCTTCTAAATCATCTGCCGCCACAACACCCGGAGCCTGCTCTGGACTGCTACCGGACCGCCGGGCGACAAACGAGAAATCACTTTTATGGTTCTATTATCGGGTCCAAATGGGTCCGAACCGAACCGGGGCCAAAATAAATAACCAAGAGTTTTTGGGAGGGACGGTATGGGTGCGGAGGTGGAAAGAAGGAAGCTCAAGAGTTTTTTTGGAGATTTCGGATGATGTCAAAACTATTATTCAGAAATAATTTAAAGCAAGAAAAAAATCAACATTGTTTTAAAATCTGAGGAAACCGAATTTACTCATAAGGTTTCGCCTCCTCTCTACAAGTTCCTTACTGGTAACACCCCATAAAGCCTCTGATGGGTTCTAGGATGGACCTGGAACACGTCGAAACTCGCCGGCTTTGTTGTGGTCGGTCAGCTTAAGCTTGTGTGTGTGTGCGTGTTCTGGTAAGAGGGGTTTTGTTTTGCGCTGGCAGACCAACATCCAGCAAACCTCAATAATGGTTTGTTCTTGGTGTTCGGGACGCCACCACCATGTTCAAGACCTTCCGGAACGCCCTAGTAACATTTTAGGTTTTAAGTAGGCCATAAAAGCCTATTTAGGCCGTATGAGGGTTTCCAGAACCCTGATAAAACCTGTAAGTTTAAAAATGTTACTAGGGCGTCGTCGTGATCCGGAAGCAGTATGGCCGCCACGGCAAAATGGAACGGAAAACCGAAATAAATTGAGCGTGATAATTAATCATGTATTATTCATGCGGATGAAAGCCTTCAGGTGGGTCTCGTGGCGCAGGGGTAGCGGCTTCGGCTGCCGATCCCGATGATGCTATGAGACGCGGGTTCGATTCCCGCCTTATCCACTGAGCTTCTATCGGATGGTGAAGTAAAACGTCGGTCCCGGTTTCTCCTGTCTCGTCAGGGGCGCTGGAGCAGAAATCCCACGTTAGAGGAAGGCCATGCCCCGGGGGGCGTAGTGCCAATAGTTTCGTTTTTCGTTTTCGAAAGCCTTCAGGAACGATCTCCATGGAGCCAGGGGAGGGGGGGACTTTCGATGATGCAGGTCAGGTCAGTTCCCCGCCGGTCGATCGACGTCTGAGAGTCCAAAGTCCGGCCATCGGCGAATGTGTGTGGTTAAACGGTACACAATGAAGTCAATCGACCGGATTGGGCCTGGGTGCTGCTGGTGTGTTGTTAAGGTTGAACAGATGTGTGAGGAAAAGAGAGAGAGAGCATGTACAATTACCGTTCGTAAATATGGGTTTGGTGTTTTGCTGGGCTGTCATGGCAAGAAAGAGTGGTTTATTGCAGGCGCTCTGATGCTGTTGTTTCTGCAGCAGCAGAATTAAGTCGTTGTCGAAGTCGTCGATGGGCTGGAAACAAGAAAGCAAGGCATTTTGGGAAGAACACGTCTAAATTTGTAGTTTACTAATACCATGGTGATATCGACTACTCTCAATGTTTACCCATGTGACTTTCTGTTTGGGTAATATTACTCAAGAAAGAGGTAAAATTCAACCTACCAAATTTTCAACATTCCCAAAATCAGCTTTTTTGCTGTGCATTGTATCAACGTTTAAATGATAAAAACTGTTTCAAAATGCACTGCAATTATCAACTTCCAAAATATTTGAGTAGATATCGAAGATTTTCTATGCGAATGTTTTTTTTCGGATAAATGTGCACTGAAATATAATATAAAAACCCAAATATTTTAAACTAGCCCCAACATGCTACATAGGGGAAATATATCCTTTCTAATCAAACACCTATCTTCGTCATAAGGAGAAGTTGATGCTCGTTTAAAGCTCCAAAAATACTATTTCAAAGCGCTTAAGATATGAAATTGCTTATAACTTCCGATAACATGTTATTTTGAACATGGTTTAGCCACTCACTTGAAAAATAATCTCGAAACATGTATATAAATAGCAAGCGCCATCAAAAAAACAAACGCGCCAAGTCTTTTGACGTTTGACTGTTGACGACCCATTCCAATCGAAGGCTGAAGAAAACCGAGCAACAATCGAAGGCAAATAAAGAACAAAGGGTGTCCACCAACACCACCAGCAGCGCCTGTTGGAGTAAGCCAGCGATGCCAGGAAATTTTCTCTATAAATGCAACTTTTCGTGAGTTTTCGCTTAAATTTTCATCCATTTTGGCAGCACTAAGCAGACTCAAAAAAGCGCTGGAAGAAAAAAGAACTAAGCTGAAAATTGGAAAATGGGCGTGGCCCAATGCATTCTCTTTTGATTAGAATACGTTTGGGAAATATTTATTTTAAATGCTTGTAATAGGAATAGAATAACATTTAGTAAAAGTGAATATAAACAGAAATGTTCACAAAAAGTTGCTCTACTCGTTGGTGTTCTTGGTTTCATTAAATTTCAAGGAACATTCCAGATTATCCAGCATCATTCAAACACGACCGCTTATTAGGCTTAAAATGGGTATATTTCCGCTATGATTATCATCGCAGGTAAATGAATTTAAAAATTTAAATGTTTTAAGAAAAAAAATGTTTTGCCCTTTGCTTTTTCGAGCCCATTTCGAAAGATGGCAAAAGATGGAGTATTAAACCTTGAACAATATTTGAAACCAGGGCGTTCAATTTTCCCGGGCTTTGAATTTTCCGGAAAACGAGAAAAATATTTTTGGAATTACGGGAATTCCCGAGATCCCGGGAAATTCTGAAACAGTCATAAAATCTATGTTTTCATATTGTTTGTTATGTTTTTCAATCTTAAAATCATAGAATTAACTAAATCATATTAATTGTTGATAATGTTCACTTCAATCTAAACATGAACGACAGTTTTTGAATGGCTTAAAAGAAATTATAAATTGAACTTTTTTGTTTTTTTTTTTTTTTTTTTGCGTTGGAATTTACATAAACAACAGTTTTTTTATCCAATGTGATTCAAATTAAATAAGTCTTTATACATATATTTCTGTAATATATATTTTTTATGTAACATGACAAGAAAAACTTGAATATTTTTTTTTTAATGTCAAACATAAAAATTTAAATAAAATGATACAAGTCAATGAAAACTTTTTGATAATTTATGAATTTCATGTTTTATACAAAACATATTTTACAAATTATCTATAAGGTACTATCGCCAACTAGGGGAAAATCGGGACTACACTCTGAATAGGTGCAGAAGATATTTGCGCAATCAATTTGGAAATTGGTGTTCTCATTGTTTTGTTCTGTTTCTGTTTTAACCGAAGTCAATCAAAACATTATGAAAAAATGGCTTAAATTACTATTTATCCCTCAACTGCCCAAATTTTTTAAGATTTTTTTATTTTTCCCGTGTTTAGGAGATCATTTTTAGCAACTTTTGTTCTACGAAAAACTTTACTTCTCTTGCCTCAAGTTTTTCTTGTTTATTTTTTTGTATTTTAATTTGCATTTATCTTGTTTAGTTATTGTTTGTTTTTGGTAGTATTTGGCCTATTCTACCACCTACATTACATTTCGCCTCTCTATTTTTTCATATTTTTTCTGCCACTTTTTTGTATGTTTTTCACATTTTCTGCTATAAAATGGCAGCATTATCATAAATTTATATTGTTAAAAAAAATGCGTAGAAGCTTAGACACTAGAAAAATTACTGCACTTAAGGAGTTACATACATGTAGAAATTCACAAAATTTTATATAACAGAAAATTCATTGAATCCACCAAAAAAATGATTTTCAATCACTCCTGAAAGTTTCATGAAGAAATTTTATCATTAAAGTAAGTTACAGACGATTTAAGCTGAAAATTTTGCCATGCGCATGGCGAACTGTCAAACTTTGCAAGCGTGAACGAATAACGAGTTGATTTACGAGTGCCACGATATCTCGAGATGGGATGGACCAAATTGGCTGAAATTTGGGGTGAAGACTCTCAAGACATATCTCGTGTGCATGACGAAGCCCGATTTTGAAATTTATATTTCAATGTCCTGAAAACAGATTGAAAAAAAGTTTATGTTTGTGTTCAAATCAACATCTGACATTTTTGCCGATTTACATGTATGTAACCCCTTAAAATAAAGGAAATTTTAGTAAAACCTATACCTTTCTATAGTAAGAGAGGCAAAAACACAGCTGATGTTGACCCCTAAAACAACGACATTTTTAAAAACATTGGCAATGTCACATAAAACAAGTAAAACTTCCAACCTATAAAATATCTAAAATTTTAAGAGTTCTTCTTTCCAATGCTTTTTAAAGATCAAAAATTGGTTTAAAAAAAGTGTTTTTGGTGATTTTGTAAATCGAAGCCCCGTCTAAAGGCGGGGTTGGGTTGTAGAGGGTTAATTCGATACATTTGTCCTGATTCATGCCAGATTCCGGTGTTTGATGGAAATAAATTAATATGATTTTTTTTATCAAATTTTAAATTATTAATATAAGTAAATAAGTCAGCCTTTGAAAAATATATAAAATTATATAGAAATTATTGGATGTGCTAGGAATTTTTCGGAATTTAAAATTTTAATGTTTTAAAATTCTTATCGATTTTTTAAGTATTCAGCTTGTCATTTATTTTTTCAACCAAATCTTAATTTTTCAGACCGAAATTAGTTTTTTTTCAATTTTGGGATTTCTCGGGAAAAATATTTAAAAATCCCAGGATTCGGGAATTCCCGGGATGGACGCACTATTTGAAACGACCTGAATAGCTGAATTTAAGTTTTTTATTCAAGGAGTTTTCTTTATTTCTTCCTAAACTAATTATATTTTTATTTCACACCACAGATACTTTTTCAACAAAACAAAACATGAATGTTGATTACTAAAACAAATAGCAAGAAATTTATGATTGATAATAGAAAACCAATCTGTAAGCTTTTTTTATAAAAAAAAATACTTTGATTGATTAAGAGTAGTTCCATACCAAATAAAGTTTAATTTCTTTTGTTTGCAAAAATTTAAAAGGTAAACAATAATATAATCCAAATAAGAGCAATACTTTAGCTGTTCAAACTTTTAACGCGACTCTTAATTATGAAATTATTTGAAAACCCGTATCTTAAGAAGGTATTTTCTGATAAATTTTGTAACTTCAGCAAAGTTGAAGGATGTAGGACCTTTTTTGAAAAAAATATATACACAGAAAAAATTCCAATTTTTAAATATTTTTTTTTAATTTAATTAAATTTTACTGAAGTACCCGTTAAAATTCAACATTCAAAATTCAATATTCATGACTTTAAATGTGGGTCTCGTGGCGCAGGGGTAGCGGCTTCGGCTGCCGATCCCGATGATGCTATGAGACGCGGGTTCGATTCCCGCCTTATCCACTGAGCTTCTATCGGATGGTGAAGTAAAACGTCGGTCCCGGTTTCTCCTGTCTCGTCAGAGGCGCTGGAGCAGAAATCCCACGTTAGAGGAAGGCCATGCCCCGGGGGGCGTAGTGCCAATAGTTTCGTTTTTTTCGACTTTAAATGTTCTAAAGTGGCAAATCAACGTCTGTCACTGTAGCTAAAATGCTGATCTACAAAGATATACGAAAATAAAAATTAAAGAAATCGAGGAGGTAAAATTTGTCATGATTGAGTTACTGAAATGAATGGTGATACAAAAACATCTCTATACTTTTTAGTTTTTTTTTTCTTTAAGTCGAAATCATAGATATCATAACAATCAGTACATCCCATTTCAAGAAAAATATGCTAGAATGGTTTGATATCAATATTGCCAATTGAACTAAATTTTGCTTTTGAAGTATTCAGGAAAAGTTATATGCACGTTCAAGAAAAAAAATCCTGATATTATGTTATGTGGCTGACCACCATCAACACAAAAAAACGGGCGTCGCTAGAAAAATATACTGGAAACTAATTTCTATTGAAAAGCATAGAACGTTGTTCGATTAATTTACGAAATATGATATTTTTCAATTAATCATATCTTAGCATCCGTTCCGTCTCGTGCAAATTCTCCCATGTTTTTATGTCCAAAAAGGTAGTGGAGAATTTGTTGGCCAGTTGTAAAATATGTTCAATTTCAATTCATTCCCAATATTGAGTTCACCATCCAATAATAGACTTCGTAAGTTTACATTTATGTTTTCCTGAACGCGTATGAATGTTTGTATTTGCACTGAACGGTGCCACCTCAAGTAGTCTGCCCCCACAGTCTCTCACCCCTCCCACCCCCTTTCCAACCGTTTAGTATTTTCCTTTCATCTATTATTCCATTCATTTCCTTTCAAAAACCCTTCCCCCTCCCTCGTCCCCCACCAAGTGAGCTTCGAGGTGTGTGCTGAATGAGCAAGTTGTTGTGAAAAGTGTACACACAACACGTAGTTGAAACCATTAGGGACCCCCTGCGTGGAATGGCACCGGTGAAAAGGTATGCATCAAAGCAGTGCCTCGACGGGACTCCGACGGATGCGGAAATGTACAGAACGAGAACCGCCTTTGTGTTAGCCCGGAAGGGAGGCCTTTTGATCCCCAAGCTCAATGGACCTCCTCCTCCCCGAACAAGTGAGTTTGTGTGTACACACGGCGGTATTTAGCACGCCGAGATGAACTGGACATGAGGGTGTGTGCGTTGAGTACACCTGTGTGCCATCAACAGTGATTAATTTTCATTACTGAGGTGTGGGATTGAAGGAAAATGGCGGAAAAGTTGTTGGGGAAAACTTTTTTCAAAAATACTGGGAAGCATTCAGTCGTTGAAACTTGCAGTAAAATATTCAGCGACAATTTTCCAGACATAGTTTTCCACATAAAGGTTTTCCGAGGAGTAAAATTCCCCTGCTCAACCAGGATGACAATTAATTCTAAAGTATTTTATTCATATTTTACATCTGGTCAACACATTCTCTACTAGCTTTTTGGACATAAAAGCTCAGAACAATCTTTTGTGAGCAGAAGCAGGATTCCATTTCCTTTTGTAGCCGCTAAGCGTGGAATTTAGAGGTATTTGTGTTACTCTCGAATAATTTTTGCCCAAAAGAGAAGATTTTTTCATCTGAAGCACGAATTAAATCACGATGGCATTTATTTTGGATTTACACCCAACTGGCAGTCGCATGATTGTGATGCATGGCGGCATGAAAGTATATCAGAATCTGCATGAAATCTGTCCCCATGCATTTTTTGCGATATAGGAGTATGACATTTTTGCCCGTTACCGACAATTATCGACATTACCGACGGCTTTTTGATTGTATTTCACAAAAAAAAACACTTAGCAGAACGAGGATTGAACCACCAACTTCTTGGTTATTGATCCGACACGCTACCACCGCGCCATGGACGCTTGATGAAAAGTGAGTGAAAGAGCACCAAGATATGCTTCACTTTGGAGTGTTGCTCGGGGACAGGCCAGCTTTATATGTGTTGGTGAGAACTGCAGATCGCTGAAATTTTTACACGCGGGCAAAAATGATCTACGAGCTTGCTGCAAAAAATGTTATAAAATATGACATTTTCTGCAGCAAATCCAATGTTGCAGATTTTGAGATATTACTTTTCCTTTGGGTGTAGGTTCAAAGCTTCTTGTGCAAAAACAATTAAGCAATTTTATCTCATTTTGGTTTTCTTAATTTTAACCATAAAAATTAGGGTATAAGCCTTTGTATTAGCGCTTATGCTTATATTGGACTAACAAAACAAAATTTTACGACATTCTGCTCTTAACCAGTAAAGGTGCAGGCGTGAATTTTCCCTCATGTATGGGTAATGATTAACACCCTAAAGGCCATGCCTCCTTAGGGACCATCCATAAACCACGTGGACACTTTAGGGGGTATGGCGATTGTCCATGCTCCATACAAAAAGATTTTTTTTTGTATGGACAATTGTCCACGAGGGGGGGGGGGGGTTCGAGATTACCAAAAAAGTGTCCACGTGGTTTATGAATGGTCCCTTAGAAAGAAAATTTTAAAATGTAACAAATCATATTTTCGATTCGTTTCATCCAATTTTGATGAAACTTTCAGGGCAGGTCCAGTTTTTAGTCTAGTTTCGAATGACTTTTGAGTTGAGCCCGAATTTCGGATTGTTCCGGATTAATCGCAGATTCCATTGGGGTACCTTTGTTTGATAATACTTCAGTTTTTACACTAAAACTGCGCACTGTAGAAGAAAAATATTGAGTAACCATAAAGTGACCCCACTGGCAAAAAAAAAGGTGCGAAACACTGTTGGATGACTTGTTTTTACCATATCGTTGTATTTGAGCATCATTTTAGTTTCTTTTGACCCTCTAAGGGGTGAGATTGGGTCAATTTTCAAACTACTGGTATTTAATTATATTTAAGGTAAAGTTCATCAAAATCCACCATATTTTGGGAAAATGTTAGTAAACTATCTAAGAACAAATCTACGTTGAAAGATTTTCGATGTTATTTAAACTGTTTTTGTTATTAAGAAATTACGAGAGGTGTATCGTTTTTGCACCCATAGTCGGGGTGACTCTGACACTGACGGTACTTAATTTTCTATGTAAAAAACAAATAACTAATTTTCATAAACCCCAAAATATTTTTTTTTAATTAAAAAATAAAACATTGTTCAAACTGGCTTCTTTTGAAATAGGCAATAAGGGTAGAAAATAAAATAATGAAAAAGTTGAAATTACATGTCACACAACAAGGTTAATCGATTAAATTTTCGTCAACAATATTATCGTCGTACGATAACGATAAATGGTTAGCGTTATCTTTGTGACGATAACGATAATTTTTTACCAAGAATTAATATATTTCAAAGTACAAAAACTCAAAGTTGTTCACAAAATACTGTATTTTTCGAATGTACTCAATTTTTTTTAAATAATTTGCTATATGGGTATCAAACAAATCGAAATTGTGTATGCTTTTTAACTTAATCAGATTTTTTTTGATAAAAACTAAAATTTTCACAAATTTCCGTATTTTTTCGAATATACACAAATTTTCAAAATTTGCAACGTGTTGATACCCAGCAAAATTTTGAATGATTTTTCATTTTATTGAAGTTTTTTTTGGAAATACACAAAAATGACAAAATACCGTATTTTTCTGAAATATCGTTCCGACGAAAACAATAAAATTATCGCTATCGAACCTCGATATTTTTATCGTTAACAACCCTGATGTAACGGTTTCAAAATTTTAATGAAAAAAGTGCTTTAAAATGCCTTATACAAGTGTCCAGTTGATTTGCAATCATGAGTTTGCAAAACATTCAAGTATTATCGAGAAAAAAATGCCGGGGAAAAGTATTTATGGTGCTGTCATTGGAATTTTATGAAAATTCAAAATATTTTCAACGAACCAAATATGGTAAATTGATTGTAAACGCAGATAAATCCATTTTTTTTTAATTTTGTTAAAATATTTTTTTAACCCCCTGAATATTTGGTCAATTTTTGAGAGTGCATAAACTTTCAAAAATATTTGCAACGACATAGTCAGAATTGAATTTGTTCAATTTACTTAAATGTAACATGAGCAAATCTCTGAGATTTCGGTCATTCGATTTTTTTTTGTATATTTTAATCCGGTTGATACTTTTTTGGTGCCTTCGATATGCCAAAAGAAGGCATTTTGCATCATTGGTTTGTCCATATAATTTTCCATACAAATTTGGCAGCTGTCCATAGAAAAACTAACTTAATCCACCTATGTGGTTGGAGCCTTCCTCACTCATTACCAACAATGGCTGATTTAATGGGGTTGTACACAAATTTCATCTATTTTTTAGATTCGGATTAAGAAAGTACATAAATATCACTTAAATGGCCATATCTCGAGACAGGGTTGCCAGATCTTCAATGTTTTGGACTCGTTGGAAAGGTCTTTTAATAACCTATCCAACGATGGGTCGGATGGTGGATCCGGACATAGTTTACATACATTTAAGTGAGATCCAGATATATGTGAAAACACATTTTTATACATAACTTTTGAACTACTTATCGAAACTTCAATCTTTATAAAACTCAATCTATGGGACCCTTAACCAAGTCGAATGCAACAGGTTCGGGTCAAATCGGTTCAGCCAGTGCCGAGAAACATGAGCTAGTTTGTTGGTCACATACATACATACACACACACATACACACAGACATTTGTTCAGTTTTCGATTCTGAGTCGATATGTATACATGAAGGTGGGTCTACGACGTTTTTATACAAAGTTCATTTTTAGAGCAGGATTATAGCCTTACCTCAGTGAGGAAGGCAAAAGGCTAATGAATATTCCAAAATCAGTATCTTTTGAAGTAATGTTTTGATCGATTTGATGACTTCGGCAAATTTGAAGGTAAGGGTATAGACTACAATGGAAAAAAAGATAAATGGTTAAATTTTTTTTGGTGATTTTTAATTTCTTATTTTGTCACAAAAATTTGATTTGCAAAAAACACTACCTTTTTTTAATTTTCTCATATGTTTTAGGGGACATCAAATGCCAACTTTTCAGAAATTTCCAGGACGATCAAAAAAAATTTGACCGAGTTATGAATTTTTGAATCAATACAGATAAAAAAACGAAATATTGGTCACAAACATTTTTCAACTTCATTTCTCAATGTAAAATGGTCCGATTTTCAATGGTAAAATATGAAACAATTGTGAAATTTTCAGATTTTTTCGAAATCAATATTTATATTTTTTTTAAATCAAAACTAACATTTCAAAAGGGCGTAATATTGAATGTTTGACCCGTTTTTAATGTTGATTTAAAATTATAGTATTGTTTTCGAAGAGATCGGAAAATTTTACGAGTGTTTCATATTTTACCATTGAAAATCGGAGAATGCTGAGATATCGACATCAGAAAATGGTGGGTTGTTTGGGTGAGACTTAGAAAACATCAATTTTCCTGTTTTTAATCACTTGCATGGCAATATCTCAGCAACTAAGGGTCTTATCAACAAAGTTCAAAAAGCAAAATATAGAGAATTTTCTCAGTTTAAAAAAAATATTTTTCTCAAAAGTGGGAAAATATGGGCACTAATTTAAAAAAATGAATAGTTGTGACGTTTTTCATAAAAGTTACCTAAAACTAGCAATAACTTGAAAACGGAGCACTTTATCTAAATTTCACTTCATTACTTTTTGATTGCAAATTGGATTTTACATCGAAAAATGAGTATTGATTCAAAAATTAAATTCAATTAAATTTTGTTTACCGTTTGTCATTTTTTCAGTATAGTCCTTATAAATACCTACAACTTTGCCGAAGACACCAAATCGATCAAAAAATTCCATCAAAAGATACAGATGTTTGAATTTTCATATATAATTTTTGTATGGACAGTTTTAAATTTTTTTTATGGAAAACAAACTAATGATGCAAAATGACTTCATTGGGTATATCGAAGGCACCAAACAAGTTTCAGTCGGATTTAAATAAAAAAAACGATTTCGTATGGAATTACTTGCATTAAAAGTTACTGTTATCATTGTAATTAATTTTGTTTCACTTATAACAAAGAAAAAAGACAACCACAAAACGTTTACATAGCTCGCCAATCCTCTCGAAGCAAAGTGAAACTTTTAACACAACAAAAATGACAACGCCCGACGCCTCGTGTCAGCCACAACTACTTTTTTATGCAAACGGCCGCCCGACCGTACTGGCAATTCATCAACTATTTAATTCCATTACTGCAGAATCTGTGGCCAGTCGGGGGCCACCCGACACATGATCCTCCCTAACTCGATTGCAACCCAGACTGGGGCCTTTTTTCCGCCTCCCTTTCTGGGATTCGAAGCAACACGGAAAAAAATGCATGCACATTTTATTTCTGGTTTGTTTTTAATAATTTCTTTTGGTAATTTTTTCAAGTGTGTTGTGAAAATATATTTTTTCAATAAACTTTATTCCGTGTATTGACTAGTTTCAGTGACCAAAGGGGATGACTCTTCTAGCAGGTCCCAGACCGCTTCATCTTGATATATTATTCAAATAGATATCCTTCGCCACCCCCGACAGCTTGGTCCCCCGGACTTCGAAGCAGAATGTAATGAATATTTTAGCCTCAGTTCGGAGTAAGTCTGTAAGGCATTCAGGCTTTTCATTCAAGACATAGTTTCCGGAACAAATTAATTAGCAAAAATCGGATTTTTCATGCCCTCAAAATAAACACATTCATTCCTTTTGATCATTTTGCTTTTTAAAATAGTTTCGTTGAATTTTATAACCAATGAAATACGGTTTTGAAACAATTTCTCAAACTGGTACCTCCCAGAAACTTCCTGAACCTCACCAACTAGCCAGTCTGGTGGTAATGTAATCAAGAGTAATAACCCCGAAACATTTTCCCTTTGATGTGTCGTCCGGAATAACCCCTTTTCCCAGCCAGCCATCGAAGACGGACCTCCGACTGGTGTGTCACTTTGTACTCGTGTGCCACCTACCAAGTCTGGCGTCTCAGCATGACAAATATATTCATTTCGTCCCCCCCCCCCACACCATCCTCCAACTCGGCTACCAAGCTTCCGGAAGTCCGGGACCGGTGTCAAAGCTGTTTCCTTTGCTTTTTCAAACACTCAGGCTAACAGTCCTCGCCACATGCTTCCTGTTTTTGGCTTCTCGGCCGAAAGGTCCTGCCCGGGGTGGGTCAGAGGACACCGTCTGCTTCATTCATAACGAAAATGTTGTTTCGATAGAGTTGACAGGACGTTGATATTGTTGCACAGAGAAAAAGTGCAACAATATCAACGTCTTCCCAGATGTAATTTTACCATGTTTTTTTTAATGTGTACTTATTGGCTTATGCATCAAATCGAAATAAAAAATATTTGTTTATCAATTTATTTTTCCCAAAAAAAAATCACTGTGTCCCCTTATTATTATTTTGCAAGAATTAAACTTTTTTAGGCCTGAACTCAGAAAATATATGTTGCTTTCTTACTAGCTTTTATTTTATTGCTTTTATCTTCGTAAATATAAAAATCCATCGTGATTTTTTTTCATTACATAAACGATGAGAAAAATATTTCTAAAACCATACAAAAATTTTAAGCAAGTTTTGAACATTTTGATTTTAATGTCGTATAAAAGAAATAAAAGTCTAATCAACTTTTACCATTTTCCAGCGTCAATCCGTATTTTAAATCACTTTTTTCATGTTAAAATCATGGCTTGTGTTTTTTGAGATCAGATTTATCTGCTTACTTTTGTGTCTTTGGCAAAATTTGAATTATGACTTTTAGTCAAAAATCATGAGTTGTTTCCCCAATTATTCAAACCAATTTTTCAGTTCAACCCATATAAACCTTTTTACTTTGTTCTAGTACTTGAACACAAAACATTATGATATTTGGTATAATTTTCTTGTATTTTAAAAATGCTTTGTTTCTCGAAAAAATACTCAGAATTATTATAATTGCAATATCGGTATCAAATGATCGAAATTTTTCTTACATTATGAATGTAGTATTTCTTTTTGAAAATGCAAAGAAAACTCACAAAGCTACATATTTTTGAAAAAATACTCAAAATTTAAGTTTATACAATATGGATGTGGGTATCAAACGATCGTGAGTTTTGTATATATTTCGAAAGTTATAACAAAGTTTTTTTTGAGTATTCGAATTTTCACAAAACTAAGTATTTTTGAAAAAAAATACTCAAGATTTATTTTTTTCACAATAATTGGATTTTTAATACATTTCGAATGTAATAAAAACATTGTTTGAAAATACTAAAAAATTTCACAAGTCTGCGTGTTTTTGAAAAAAAGACTCAGAGTTTCAGTTTTTTTTTTTTTTTTCAATATGGATGTCAAATGATTGGGCTTTTTTATACATTAGTATCATTTTTTTGAAAAAACTCAAAATTTTCACGAAGCTACATATTTTCGAAAAAAAACACTCAAAATTGCAGCTTTTTGCAATACGATCGGCATTTTTTCATACATTTCGAAAGTTGTAACACAATTTTTTGAAACACTAAAATTTTTCATTATACTACGTATTTCCGAAAAAAAATGCTCAAAATTTATGTTTTTCACAATGTGGGTTCAAATAATCGAGATATTTTAATACATTTTGAAAGTTATAACAATTTTTTTTTTCAAAATGTTCAAAATTTTCACAAAATTGCGTTTTTTTTCGAAAAATACTCGAAACTTTAATGTTTCAAAATTTATTACATTCGAAATATTTGGAAAAATATCCGATCATCAGTTACCCAACTGAAATTTAGAGCTTTTTTTCGAAAATACGTAGTTTTGTGATTTTTTTTAGTATTTTCAAAAATGGTTGTTATTACATTCGAAATGTATGAAAAATATCCGATCATTTGATATCCATATTGTTAAAAAACTGAATATTTGATTTTTTTTTTCGAAAATACGTAGTTTTGTGAATGTTTTGAGTATTTTCAAAAATTTATTGCAAAAAACTCAATCTGCAAAAAACTGGAATTTTTAGTATTTTTTCTAAAATATGAAGTTTTGGGAAAACGTTGAAAAAGGTAAATCTTTCCAAGTTTCTGAGGGGAAACTAGCATGATTCGAAAAAAAATCTCCGTTCGGTTTCATAATTTTTCTAGGGGTTCCTTGGCCGAAATAATTCGATCTGTATTTTTTTGTTCGGCCATTAGGGTGACCTACACCGTGTGGCAAAAAATGGAAATTTTCGTCGATATTTGCAAAAACCTCATTTTTCAAAAAATCATGACTCCGCACCATTTCAATTGATTTTGTCTGTCTTGAGCGCAAACAAAAGGGTATATTGGTATATCTAGCCTTATATTTGAAAAGATCAAATGAAAACTTAAAATGTTCTTTTGAAGGACTGGGGACCAAAGAGCCTATGTCTGAAAATATTTTTATCAGATTCCTCGGAAAATTTTACATAACATATCAAAAAATTGTGAAGTTTTGTTTTCAATATTCCGATATACGATTTTTTGAAAATAAAAACTGGGGTTTTCGACGCACCGCTCGAAAAAAAAAAAACAGAAAAATGACGAAAATAGAAAAAATGGCTTTTTCACTAAAACTGCGATAACTTAAGAATTTCAGCGATGACCTATACATCTCGGATTAGTTTTCAAAAAGCCGTAAGAGCCATTGGTAAACAAAGTCCTTATTTGCATCGGTACTCGACCTACTTACGAAAAACCAAAATCAAAAATGCTCTAGATTGTTCATCTACATGTCCTTCAAGTGCCCCAAACTAAAAATAAATGAAATTTTGTTTCATTTTCGAGAAAAACGAAAATTAGTGTCAGAGGTCACGGTGGCTCTTACGGCTTTTTGAAAACTCAACCGAGACATGTTAGGGTACCAAATGTTGCGTATAGTTGTTGTATCCTCAAACCTGAATGGTTTTTTTAATCTATATGGAATGATTTGAAATGGAATGAAAAATACTTATCACTGTCAATCAATTAGTAAAAACTAATCATAACAGCAACTATCAAATATTCAATCAAAACAAATCAGAGTAGAGCAATGGATAACTGTCTGCGAACAATACCATATTTCAACAGCAATTTATTTTAATTGATCTGTACACAGTGTTGGTCCTTTTGCTATCAAATATTAACAATCATGTTTGCTGATATTTTTACATGGATACAATGTAGTTCAATTAATTAAATAATTATCTGAGAATAAATCCACATTTGAACTAAATCTTGACCGGATTTTTACAGCAGAAAAAAAAAACATTCTAATACAATTCACCAGTGTCGATTCCACCACCCGCCAGGATGGCCACCCTGCCAAATCAACTCCAAGTGATGCCGTCCACGTTGCGCCTCATGGAGCTGACCGGGTTGTGGGGCTCGCCCAAGCTGATTCACCGATTCGTGCTGATGTATTACTACGGACTGTTGGTGATGCTGTTGCCCCGATTCGTGTTCGGAGTCGGCAGCGAAGATGTTTCGGCAATTATCAAAAGCCTCGCCGAGGTCATCTTTCTCGTTTCGATTTTTGTGCCAACGTTGATTTTTGCGGCCAAGTTGAGGGGTTTGGAACGGCTCGTTCGCGGGTTGGGTGACATTTTTCGCGAAGGTGAGGTTTTAGAAAGTGATTTTGTGCTTAAAATTCTCAAAGATAATTTTTACAGCTTCAAACGATGACCAATCCAGCGAGTGTTACGATTTGATCGTGAAGCAAAATGTGAAAATCGAGAAATTTTCCAACTTTCTCACGATTTACATGAAGTTTGCCGCGTTTGGGTATTGCCTGCCATCGATCATGATCACCTATTGGCGTTACTTTACCAATGACGAAACTTCTCCGGTTATCTTCATTCTTCCAATGGAGCAGGAGTTTGAGAGAGAAAAAAAAATCATCATCATGCCACTTTTCATGTTAAGGTACAGCTCGATGACTTATCGGTTGGTGGCCGTCAGGGTTCGTAATTTGTCAGTGCCGAAAATGACTGCAGGCGATTTGAAAAAAGTGATCGAACTTCACCGGAAGGCTTTCGAGTGAGTTTTTGCGATGAAACTCACAGTGAATAATTACAAATAATTATTTTACAGAGTAACAGAATTGATTGAAGAAATGTGCCACATTCCTGTGGCTCTGGAATTTCTCACCTGTGTGCTGCTTTGGTGTTTGGTCATGTTTTATACCTCAACTGTAAGTTGCTTTAACTGTAGAGTTCTAACTATGTTTTCAACATCATCTCGTCAACAGACCATGGGCTACGACTTGTTTAGCATCTTGATCGTGGTCCTTTCCTCCCTGGTGGAAGCCTTCGGCTATGCCTACCTGGGCTCGGAACTATCCGAGCAGGCTGAGAAGGTTGGCGTGGCCTGCTACGATTTGCCCTGGTACGTGAACTGTTCGAAGGAGCTGAAGGGAACGTTCCAACTAATGATTCAACGCAGCCAAAAAGTTTGTCAGCTTACTGGGATCAAAATGTTGCCAATCGAACTGAAGACATACGGAGACGTGAGATAAAATTAGCTTGTTTTTAAATTTTGATTCCAATAATTACGTGTTTCAGATCTTAAGATTGTCTTATTCATACTATTTGATTTTAAAGGATCTTCTGGATGCATTTTGAAAAAAGCACCATTATTCTGCGTTTTATTTCATAAAGTTCTATAAAACTTGATAACTAAACGATAAGAACTCAAAACTGATGTATTAAAATAATTCAATTTTCAGGAATTTTGTGAGAAAGTTGTTTATTTTCGCTAATATTTAACACAAACTGATACTTTTTTCACAAACCTTTTTGTCTGTTGTGATCATGAAAAATACTGAAAATTTTCACAAATTTATATATTTTCGAAAAATACTCAAATTTAAATTTTGTGCAATATTGGAATCAAATTATTGAGATTTTTTCATACATTTCGAATGTAATAACAACATTTTTTTTAATATTCAACGTTTAGACAAAACTACGTATTTTCGAAAAAAAAACACAAAAATTCCGTTTTGCCTTCCTCACTGAGGTAAGGCTATAATCCTGCTCTAAAAATGAACTTTGTATAAAAACGTCGTAGACCCACCTTCATGTATACATATCGACTCAGAATCGAAAACTGAACAAATGTCTGTGTGTGTATGTGTGTGTGTATGTGTGTGTATGTATGTATGTGACCAAAATTCTCACTGAGTTTTCTCAGCACTGGCTGAACCGATTTTGACCAAACCAGTTGCAATCGACTTGGTATAGGGTCCCATACATCGCTATTGAATTGTTTGAAGTTTCGATAACTAGTTCAAAAGTTATGTATAAAAATGTGTTTTCACATATATCCGGATCTCATTTATATGCATGTAAACGATGTCCGGGTCCATCATCCGACCCATCGTTGGTTAGGTAATCGAGAGACCTTTCTGATGAGTCCACAACATTGAAGATCTGGCAACCCTGTCTTGAGTTATGACCACTTAAAAGATATTTATGTACTTTTTTGAAGCCGGATCTCAATTAAATGTATGCAAACGATGTCCGGATCCTTCATCCGACCCATCGTTGGTTAAATAATCGAAAACTTTTTCCAACGAGTCCACAACATTGATTATCTGGCAACCCTGCCTCGAGTTATGACCACTTAAGTTATACCTGTGTGCTTATTTTTCTGGATCTAAAAAAATAGCTGAAATATGTGTCCAAACCATTACCCATTGTTGGTAAAAAGTGTTTTTTTAAACTTTGACATTTTTAGGTTTTTTTATGAACGAAGTTTTGTAAAAATTAAGAATATTCAAAAAAATTATTAAAGGATTCGAAATTTACTAAAATATCTCGTTCATATCATACTCAAATTGTGAAAAACTGAAATATTGAGCTTTTTTTCGAAAAAAACGTAGTTTTGTAAAACTGTTATCGTATTTCCAAAAAAAATGTGTTACAGCTTTCGAAATGTATGGAAAAATTCCGATCGTTTGATATACATATTGTGAAAAAACTGAAATTTTGAGTGAGTTTTTCGAGAATATGTAGTTTTGTGAAAATTTTGAGTATTTTCAAAAAATAATACTATATTCGAAATGTATGAAAAAAAATCCAATTATTTGATACCCATGAAGCAATAACAAAAATTTTGAGTGTTTTTTCGAGAAACATTGCATTTTCAAAATACGGAAAAAATACGTATTTTTGTGAAATTTTTCATGTAATTATAAGTGCCGAGAATTTTCCAGGGATTTAAAAAACATTCCCCCTTCAAACCAATTTAGGGGCTGTCCACAGAAAAGTGCTATGAAAACGTTCGATTCGCGCTTTCTGATCGATATGGTGTCTTCAGCAAAGTTGTGGGTTACGATTAGGACTGTTCAGAAAAAATAGTGTCATTGTGATATTTTCTATTTTCAGTTTTCAAATAATATTTTAAATAAAATTTATTTAGACAAACCTTAACTAATTTATTTTTATTTTTTTATATGTTTTAGGTGACAAAAAAATAATTACTTTTGGGTAAATAAAACGTAATTTACGACATGTAATGATTTTTCGAAAGGACAAAGCTATTGAAAATATTTTTTCGAGTATAACATAACTTTTAAACTAAAAAAGGTTTCTATTCTCGTAAATTTATGAAACAATATATACAAAATAAAAACAGATGTTAGCAATTCTCTACGATATACGAACATTATTGATCTTACCTTAGAATTAGGATAACGTAAACTAAGTTTTTTCTCAGTAACGCGATGCTCAATCTTTTAATAAATAAATGTATACATAGTTTTAAATCACGACTTAAACATTTCTCTATAAAATCAAAACAAACTGGAAAGTTGTATAGAATTTTCTCAGATGTTTACATAGGTATTCATTCTCAAAGATGAACTAGGCTGGACTCTACAATTAAAGGAGGTATTAGACTATGAAAAACAAACAAACTCGCACTTTTTCGTGTTTGGAAGTTTCTCAATCTTTGTGGCGAATCAAACAAACAAAGCCAAAAAAAAGCGCAAGTTTGTGTGTTTGCCTGAAAAGGTGTAATACCTCCTTAAAACTTTTATTGGATATTTGTTGAGAAAATTCTTACTTAAAAAGTCCTAAATCGAAAACGATGCAAAATCAGACTATAAAATAGCCATTTTTGTTAACTTTCACAAAAACCGCATAGTACAGGTTATAGCTGATGATTTTAAGTCATTGCAGTTAAAGTGAAATTTTATGAATTTTTTTTTTTTATTTTTTTGAATATTTAGGCTCGAAGTTATTTTATTTTTGTTTTGCTACTAAACGATTCTACTGACATACTGGTTTATTACTGATGTCATCAAATAATTTATGAGTTCAATATTTTACTGCCATGCATCACCGCTCCTGATAACCGTGTGACAGGACACGTGCCCTCCAATGTGATAACAAATTAACATACACACTAGGGTGTTTCATCCGAACAAAAAAGTTCTCAGAATCAGGCAAACCGAGGTTCCCCTAGTAGAGGATACCCATAAGGACTCTCATGCCAAATATCAGCCCATTTGGTTGAGAATTGGCCTGTCCCCAGCGGTTTAAAGTTTACATGGAAATTACTATGGGATTTTTATGCTTTTCGTTCAATCGTTCCTACAGGTCTGGGGACAACATGGATTCACTCGGAATAAAGACAGGTGTGTAGGGGATGGTCCTATGAACAAATTCCAGAAGGAATTAGTGTTGTCCATTCTGTCCCCAAGGTGCGCATTGGATCGACGTCCGGTGTCTCCAGAATCAACGATTCACCCTTCAAATATACGCATTGTCCTTAGTATGCTATGACGACTAGCTGAAAATTACGACGCCCCATGTTAGACGGCGAACACGTGGCAGAGTATTAACTCAAGTTTTGGCTCAGAAACATACTTTAAAGTAATAAAATTATAATTTTTGATGTTCCTGTAACAATTTGAACTATTCCAAATAACGTAACATGATGATTTTGTAATAATAATGCAATCGATGCCTCTCCACGTGTTCACCGTCTCATATGGGGCGTCGTGGTTTCCACCTAGCCGTCATAGCATACTAAGGACAATGCGTATATTTGAAGGGTGAATCGTTGATTCTGGAGACACCGGACGTCGATCCAATGCGCACCTTGGGGACAGAATGGACAAGCCTAATTCCTTCTGGAATTTGTTCATTGGACCATTCCCTACACACCTGTCTTTATTCCGAGTGAATACATGTTGTCCCCAGACCTGTAGGAACGATTGAACGAAAAGCACAAAAATCCCATAGTAATTTCCATGTAAACTTTAAACCGCTGGGGACAGGCCAATTCTCAACCAAATGGGCTGATATTTGGCATGAGAGTCCCTATGGGTATCCTCTTCTAGGGGAACCTCGGTTTGCCTGATTCTGAGAACTTTTTTGTTTGGATGAAACACCCTAATACACACAGCTCAATTGCTGCTGGAAAAACTTTTACCTTTCCCACACGAACAAACTCCTTCCACGAAACTCCCAACAACACCAGTCTTCCCCAAAATAGTGAAAACTCAGATAAAACTTTCACAATTCGAAATCACGAAACACGCGTTTCTCGAGATGCCTTCTGCTTTTGATTTGGGAGGTTGAGGGATGAGGTGGGTTGAACATTTCTCTTCATAGACAAAGTTCTTCAGCGCCCAAGAAAATGAAACTTTACCTCTTCGGGTGCATCTTTCCCAAATACACACAGCAGCAGCGTGCCAAAGTTGGGTGCTATCGGACGGGAAATCAGAATTGGCAACTCGTTTATAATTTATTTATTGAACTTTTTGGCAGAACATACATAAATATTTTTGGTTTTCCCAACAAACCGACCGGGCTGGCAAGTTTTCGTCAGAAATATTTTTTCTCATCGGTTTACATGTTGTTGAGTTTTTTAGGAAAAGGTAGGGAAAACACTCAATTTCATCGAATCTAACCTCAACATTTAAACACACGGGAATCGTGAAACTCACTAGCAAAACAACGCCGCACAGCAACCAACCCACATTTGCGTGTGTATTTGGCTGTTGGTTTGTTAGCTTGGTGTGATTTCCACGCACCATGTTTAATCAGTGCTTTTGGGTAGTCGTTCCTGGGAAATGGTCGCGGGCACACCCCATTTATCAGCTTTTCCCAGTGCTGGTGGCCCCTCGGAAAGCGCGGCACTCCCCCAGTAATCAGATCGGAAACTCACTGTGTACGGTTGGGATTGCCGAGGTTTGACTTTGCTTGGAGATGATAGTGGGATTTTTCTAAGTAAAAGTAATATTTTGCATTGAAAACATTGTTTAGATATAACATCATAATCAAAATAATCTATTTTATTATTCTTGATCATTTGAACTTAAATCGAATAAAAGGTAAATTTTTGCCAATGATATGTTTTTTTGATGTTTTTTTTTTTAATTTCAATTGATTGTGATTAAAAAAGTAAAAAATATTTAACCAATTAAATTTATTTATCAACATGTATTTTTTTAAAGTTGAGATCCCTTCAAAACATTCTTCAGTTCAACTTGATAAAAAACTTATTTGCAACAAAATTGAAAACATTGCATTTTTTAATGTGCAGCGTAAATTAAAAAAAAAACTTTATTCAAAGCGCACGGTGCTCAAAATACCGTTATTATGAAAAAAAAATGCAATCCGACATTTTGGGGTCTATCAATACCATGCACCATGAGGCACCTCTGTGCAAAAAATAAAAACACATTCGCTGATGTAGTTTTCGAGATACAGCCCTTTTAAGATGTTACATCCGATTTTCAACAAGAAAACCAAAACAATCTATACAATTTTAGCATTTCAAAGAATGTGCAATTCGAGATAATGATAAATTTTCCTTCAAATGACTGTCAAATATCTCTGGGCCACAGCCATTTTAAAATGTTATTTTCAACTTTTTCAAAGAAAATCTTTAAAATCAAAACAATTTCAGCACTTTAAAGAATATGCATTTCGAGATAATGGTGTATTTTCTTCATATGACTTTCAAGTATTTCTGAACAAAGTTTCGAAAAGATGCTGATACTGATTTAGTTCTCGAGATACAGCCATTTTAAAATGTCGCCCCCCTTCAAAATCGGTCCAAAAAATCAGGGGACAAAAAATATATTTTTTCAAAAAACTTCAAAATTTCAAAGGAAATAGAAGTCTATCTAACTGAAAACAATTTGATATGCATTTTCCTGCGTTTAAAATGATATTCAGCATGTCTGGGATCGATCAAAAATAAAAGCAGAAAGTTTTTTTTTTTTGGAAAAAAAAAATATCTCTTCAATACTTGCATATTTTGAAAACTAATGATTTCATTGAAATGTTGTGGCCATGACTTGTAATTTCAATTATTATTTTTTTGCTCCCCCACTCGACCTTGACCAGAGTCATTAACTTCAAAAATATTTGCAACGGCCTAACGGTATTTTGAGCACCGTGAAGGCAACTTATGGTGGTTAGGTTTTTCCTCATATTTATACAGCAATTTTATCCATAATTTAATCCATCCATCCCAACATTTATTGTCAAAAAATGTATTACCATTCAAATTTGGCATTCAGTTCTTAATTTAAAAAATATATTTTTAAAATCTCCTTATAAAATTGTCCCTATAAATTAAAAAAAAATAAAAGCGGGAAAAAATTACAAACAAATTTGAACAATTCCTGAGTTTAATGAATTTTCTAATATTACACTACTCGACAAAACAAAACTTGTGTCAAGGGATTGACGATATCTCATCGGTTCCTCAGAGAAAAGGCATCCCCGAATCCGATGCAATCGTCAGAATTTGATTTTATGTCCACGCGGACTGACGAGAAGCTGGTAAATTTTTAACATAAAAATCGAACAATTAAAAAAACTTGCGTCTCCTCCCAACTATATGAGCCATCTACAAAAATATGGAGGCGCCTGGTGCATAGCCATTTCCTTTAAGCACAACGGAAACAACCAATACAAATGTATAAAAAAGTTGTCAAGTTCGGGGGGTCCACAGCTAGCATTTTTTGTACGATTATAAAAATAAATATTAAAAGTTTAAAATTAAAATATTTGAAAAACCTTTTTTTTAAATATGTTTGTTTACTAAAATTTTATGTTTCTCAAAGGTCTATGGGTACTTCGGGATGTCCATGGTCATCCAAGGACTCCCTGGAGTTAAGATCTACGAGTCTACCGCCGTAACAAGCAAGAGGTCGTCGGATTTTGACCCCGGATCATGTGCGTATAGCACCAGTGGATATGGTAGACTACTATATGAATGTAATGGGATGTACATGGTCATCCAAGGACTCCCTGGAGTTAAGATCTATGAGTCTACCGCCGTAACAAGCAAGAGGTCGTCGGATTTTGACCCCGGATCATGTGCGTATAGCATCAGTGGATATGGTAGACTACTATATGAATGTAATGGGATGTCCATGGTCATCCAAGGACTCCCTGGAGTTAAGATCTATGAGTCTACCGCCGTAACAAGCAAGAGGTCGTCGGATTTTGACCCCGGATCATGTGCGTATAGCACCAGTGGATATGGTAGACTACTATATGAATGTAATGGGATGTCCATGGTCATCCAAGGACTCCCTGGAGTTAAGATCTACGAGTCTACCGCCGTAACAAACAAGAGGTCATCGGCTTTTGACCCCGGATCATGTGCGTATAGCATCAGTGGATATGGTAGACTACTATATGAATGTAATGGGATGTCCATGGTCATCCAAGGACTCCCTGGAGTTAAGATCTACGAGTCTACCGCCGTAACAAACAAGAGGTCATCGGCTTTTGACCCCGGATCATGTGCGTATAGCATCAGTGGATATGGTAGACTACTATATAAATGTGTTGGGCTCCTGGATTTAAGATCTACGAGTCTACCGCCGTAACAAAAAGAGGTCGCCGTTTAGCTAAAGTGGTAAGCAAGGACTTTTGTTCATCGTTCAAACTTAAATATTTCGATAACTTTACATCGATTGTAGATCTTAACTCCAGGAGTCCTTGGATGACCATGTACATCCCATTACATTCATATAGTAGTCTACCATATCCCCATTACATTCATATAGTAGTCTACCATATCCACTGATGCTATACGCACATGATCCGGGGTCAAAAGCCGATGACCTCTTGTTTGTTACGGCGGTAGACTCGTAGATCTTAACTCCAGGGAGTCCTTGGATGACCATGGACATCCCATTACATTCATATAGTAGTCTACCATATCCACTGATGCTATACGCACATGATCCGGGGTCAAAAGCCGACGACCTCTTGCTTGTTACGGCGGTAGACTCATAGATCTTAACTCCAGGGAGTCCTTGGATGACCATGTACATCCCATTACATTCATATAGTAGTCTACCATATCCACTGGTGCTATACGCACATGATCCGGGGTCAAAATCCGACGACCTCTTGCTTGTTACGGCGGTAGACTCGTAGATCTTAACTCCAGGGAGTCCTTGGATGACCATGTACATCCCATTACATTCATATAGTAGTCTACCATATCCACTGATGCTATACGCACATAATCCGTGGTCAAAATCCGACGACCTCTTGCTTGTTACGGCGGTAGACTCATAGATCTTAACTCCAGGGAGTCCTTGGATGACCATGTACATCCCATTACATTCATATAGTAGTCTACCATATCCACTGGTGCTATACGCACATGATCCGGGGTCAAAATCCGACGACCTCTTGCTTGTTACGGCGGTAGACTCATAGATCTTAACTCCAGGGAGTCCTTGGATGACCATGGACATCCCGAAGTACCCATAGACCTTTGAGAAACATAAAATTTTAGTAAACAAATATATTTAAAAAAAAGGTTTTTCAAATATTTTAATTTTAAACTTTTAATATTTATTTTTATAATCGTACAAAAAATGCTAGCTGTGGACCCCCCGAACTTGACAACTTTTTTATACATTTGTATTGGTTGTTTCCGTTGTGCTTAAAGGAAATGGCTATGCACCAGGCGCCTCCATATTTTTGTAGATGGCTCATATAGTTGGGAGGAGACGCAAGTTTTTTTTAAATTGTTCGAATTTTTTATGTTAAAAAATTTACCAGCTTCTCGTCAGTCCGCGTGGACATAAAATCAAATTCTGTCGATTGCATCGGATTTGGGGATGCCTTTTCTCTGAGGAACCGATGAGATATCGTCAATCCCTTGACACAAGTTTTGTTTTGTCGAGTAGTGTTATCAAGAAGTGGTTATCATTTTTTTTTGTTAAAAATGTTTGAAATATGTGAGAAAAAAGTTGAACAGGGGAAGACATATTTTTAAACTTATTAGTAGAGAATAATTATTTGTCAAGTAATTTTGTAAAACGTTACAAAAAAAGATCAAAAATGTAATGTGATTTTCTAATTAATGTTTGAAACAGATTAATTAGAAAATCCGCTCTTCAGAAATTCCTTTTCAATATTAAAAGATTTAAACTGCAGAAAAAATTATGGAAAAAAATGTTTTGAAATCTCAATTTTTTTTCGTGAAAAATTATGTTATTGTTGATTATTTTTTATTAATATAATTTGAGGTCAACTTCGGGAATCTGGTACCTTTCACCTAAATTCGTTCGTGGTAATTTTGCTGATTTTGTTGATTGGTAATCATAGAGAAAGCTTGTATCTATTTTTGGCAGATCACAACATAATATTTTATTGCAAAAATACTGAACTTCGACTGTTTAAAAAAAAAATATAAACGATATTTAATGTAACAACCGCCCTTTTAAATTATTCAAAAATTAATTTTTAGTTAAAAAATGTTTTAAACTAAAAGAAAATATTTTGAATGTTTTTTAATTGGTTTGTTTTTCATGCCAAAAATATTTCTTAAAATTATTAATAGAATTGCTCATGTTTGGAATAATTAAAAAAAACCATGAAAATTATTTTTTTAGAAACCTATTTGTTTTCCAAGAACTGCTTTTATTCGAAAAAATGCAAAAACGACAAAAAATAGTTTTGGAAAATCAATTTATTTATGTTGAAAAATGCAAAAAAAAATTGCAATATTTTTTTGCATAATTGCAATTGATTGAACCTGGCTCATGTTTGAAAGAATATAAAACTGAAATATTTGTGAGCAATTCAGGCTCAAATCAGGAATATGTCTGGTACTTTTGTACCTGACCCACTCCAATTTCAATGAAACTTTTCAGACATGTTATCCTAGGCCTATATAAGCCATTTGCGTGTATATGGAGCCAGTTGCACTCGTTAATGACATTTGAGAAGGGCGTAATAATTTTAAATATTTTAGTATTTTGTAAATTAAATATTGCTGTATCTCTAAGCCGTTACATCGTATCAAGAACTGGTCAAAGACAAACTTGTAGGAAATTAGACAAGCTTTTTAAAAAAATACAATGAAAGAAAAATACACGCCAAATCTATGAAATTTTTAAATTTTTAAGTTTGAAGTTAAATTTCAAGGTGATGTCAAGATATTTTTTGTTCAAAATTTTTGTGAAAATAGCCTAAAATGTGACGAAAAGACTCACGAAAATGCAAGATGGTATGTCTCTCTTAAAAAAAAAATACAAATATAAAACCCTTACGCTCTTCTCAAATGTCATTATCTAGTGCAATTGGCTCCATATACACAAAAATTGCTTATATAGGCCTAGGATAACATGTCTGAAAAGTTTCATTGAAATCGAAGAGGGTCGGGTACAAGAATACCAGAAAAATTACTGATTTGAGCTGGAATTGCTCTTGTTTAAAAAAAACTCTCAGAAATTAATAATAGCTTACAAAAATATTAAGAATGTATAAAGCTAGAGATTTTTTTTAAGTAGATCAAATAAAATAATTTTATTTAAATTCCCACATGAGATCAACATTTCGATCACTATTCCATCGGTGAAGTGACTTTTACCTGAATTGGCTAAATTTCGAGCAGCCACCAAAAACTCGTTGCAACGCGGTGCATCGTGGTTAGTTAGTCGGTGTCACTATTTTTGGTGCCACGTCTGATTGGTGTACACACAGGTTCAACTCGTAACGTCGCCTTTTGTCAGCGTTTGCTTACATTTGGGGTAAAGTCAGCTCGCAACACGCAAACTGAAATCAGTTTAATTCCAGGGCATTACCCTACCGCCAGTTGTTTTGCTGGAATCCAGCATGATTGGATGGATTTTCCGAGCAAAACTCTCGACAAACAGCATTGATTGTCACAAGCGTAGTACTCGATGCTTTTTGTCAGCTCAAAAAGTTGAGTGCTTTTCAAAATAACAACGAACTCTGAAATTTGATATTTTTTTCTGGCAAAACCAAAATGTTGAGAGTTCATGTTTCAATCCGACACCAACCAGAGCAGGAGGGAAAAAAAATCATCAAAAAATAACCATTAACCACATGGTCACGTACACGCCCAGGATTATGTTTCCGGCTGACATTCCGGCGCAATTACCGTCCCACACACACGCTCACACAAACGCCCATCTGGAAAAAGGATTCCAGCAGTGTGCTGGCATTCCTTGCATCTCCAAGGGCAACCAACCACCGAAGCAGAGCACTGAGGACGTCAAGCGAAGCGTTATCTCGCTGACATGCGAGGACTTGGGCGACTAATCCCAACCCTCCCCCTCCCCCTTCAACCCGCCTCGCCTTTGCTTCGTTCCCCTTTGATGATGGGCGTTGAGCCAAAAGAAAAAGCCCCCCGTTCTTAGTGTGGGTGTGTGCGCAAAGAGCCCGGCTGAGCCGATCTCCAAATTCCGATTTTGCACACTTTCTGTGGGGATATATTTTGATCTGGATTCTAAGCGAAAGAACTATTCACTTTATTTTTTAGTTTTTAAATTCATGATTATTCTTAACTGATTACCCTCATCATTAACATAATAAGCAATGCATAACGTGGTATACAATACTTTTATGATCTGAAATTAGACATCAAATTTTAATAATGTATTGTTAAGCAAATACGAAAAATGGTTAAAATCTGAAACCAAATTTTAATTTTTTTAATCAAGACTAACATTTCAAAAGGGTGTAATATTGAATGATAAAATATTTGTTTCAAATGAGGCAAATATGGGCACTAATTTTTTAAAAATGTATAATTTCGACTTTTTCAAAAAAAAAAAGTTACCTAAAATGCAACGGTGCATTTTATCAAAATGTCACTGAAGTACTTTTTGATTGAAAATTCATCTTTACATCAAAAATAAAGTTTAAAAAATTTGTGTGTGAAAAACATATTTTTTCCAATTTTGAGATTTTTGAAAACCCCTGCAAATCGGTTCAGATCACATAATTAAGTTGAAAATCAGAGTGGTTTATGATTAGGGTGATTATGAAAATCTAACATTTCAGGATTTTTTTGCGATTTTTTTCTCTTCTAGAAAGTAGTAAGGATTGCTAATCCAAACAACTTGGTCCAAGACACCAAATTTAATCTAGCAATCTACGCCTTCTACGACCAAATTTAGAGAAAGCGTCTGAGCAATCCTCCAAAAATCCGTATTTTAAACGTAGAAAAATAATGTTTGGTCAATTTCATTTAATTTTGCCCGGTAATTCCGAATTTTCTCTCAAAGTTGGGACATGCAGGAATGTATTTCGATTTTTCGAATTTGAGTTTCTATGATAATTTAACATATAGCAAAATGAAGATTAGAAATTAAATACGTTTGAAATGGCAAGTTCTCAAAGTGTCATGATTTGCTTAATGATCATGATTTCTAATCGGAAAAAGGAATGCATTTTCAAATTATGTGTTGTTGAAACATAATATAAAAACATCATCAAGTTAATAGGCATTTTAAGTAGAACAAATTTCATATAAAATATGAAAACTGTTGATTCGTGCGTCAAATTCGGTTTAAAAACAATATAAATTGATATTTGTAAAAACAAAACTAGTTTCAACAAATTTCAAGCAAAATTCGGACTATTTAGCAATGTTTACTAACATTTATAAATATTTTGTTAAAAAATTTAATTAAATATAAAACATTGTTTTTTTTTATCGCAAAAACTATAACAGCAACCTTATTGATGGTACGTTTGACGTAAACATAAAAATTGAACACTTAAAATCTGATTTTAACAAGAAAAACCAAACCCGGAATTCCAAATAAGAATTTTAAACGCAACTTTTTTTGAATTACTTTAAAAAAAACTATATTTCAAAAATAGTGCATGAACCCTGTGTGGACTACCCCAGTACAAGTTTATAAAATGAATACTCTTGAAAAAAAACCATACCAGATGAAAAATATTCCAAAACTAAGTCGAAATCTTGTCAATGTCACCCCGGTTTATCAGTTTTTATCAGTTTTTGATGAAAATTTATCAAGTTAACAATTTAACAAATTATTCAACTAAAATTTTATGAAAAAGAAATCTGGTAGTATTCATCAAGATCAGATGCCAAATTTTGCTTTGGTTCAAGAAAATTATCAATTTTTATCAGTTTTTGATGAATACTCATCAGGTTCACGATTTAACAAATTTTTCAAGTAAAATTTTACAAAAAAAGAAATCTGGTAGAATTCATCAAGATCAGATGACAAATTTTGCTTAATTTTTTTTTTATTTTACCTCAGACAATTATCAATTTTTATCAGTTTTTGATGAATATTCATCAGGTTCACGATTTAACATTTTTTTCGAGTAAAATAAATAAATTAAGTATTAATGATATTTTTTATTCAACCAGCCATATGACCTTACAAAATTTATATTTTTTTTCTATCTAATCTAATCTAATCTAATCAGACCTAGCGCAGCCAATCTTTCGAAGGGATCCTGGAGAGTGCCTTAGGTTAGATGACGCCTAGCACTCTTCTTGTCATTTATTAACATTTGTAGTGCGCCATTGCATCTGAATGCATTGAAACATCACAAGCGTTAAAGCGGCCAGGCCTACTGCGTAAAGCCGTATCGCAGAGATGACTCGTAATTGGGTTGAGTTTGAGCACTGAGTGTTCGAACAACAACACAATTCTGAATCGACAGGGGAGGAAGAAGCGTGGGGACACACCACCATACGGTCCGAGATTTGGTTGTATTCGTTGGGAGCACCATGCTAAGAAGGTTTGGTACTCCGGGACCCTCTGGGATAGGACATTGTATTTCCACGAATGCCCTGGACACTATTTGCCGTGGTTATAGCGCCACAACTCGCTCTACAAAATTTATATTTTTTTCTGTGTAGAAACCCAAAATATGACCAAATATAATTTTTTTGACAATTTGACAATCCTTTTTAACAATTTTAGTTGAAATTGTAGTTTTCTTGAAAATTGTTATTTTAAATCCCGGGTAAACTTTGATAATTGTACTATTACTAGATACTTAAAGCTTAAAAATTTACAAATTCTTTTTATTTCGTCAAATGAACCAAATGTTAGGATACTTTTAATTTTTCATTTGAAATATTCACAGTTTAATGTTTGTTTTGCTAAATGGAATAACTTTTCATAAAATGTACATACATTTTAATTTTATTTAAAAACATCCAAATTTCCACAAAATGCATTAGAAGTGTAAAAAAAAAAATGTTTTTAATGTAGTAAGAATTGTCAACATAAATCATAATCAAGTGCATTTTCATGGAGAAAACCATGACACATTGAGGTTATTGAAATATCCTGATTTATTAATGTTTTTATAATTATAACTCTTAAAACTTTAAAAGATGTTTAAAATCACATCTTGAGTTTCTTTGAGCACTTCTCTACCATTCCGTTCGAAATTAAATCGTGTTCTTCATTTTGCAAAAAAAAATCTTCATCCGATCAATGTCACCCCACCATCAATGTTGCTCGAAAGTCTACAGTAATTTGAAAACTTGATTTTTTTTTAATTAAATATGTCTTAATTGAACTTTTTTGTAATAATCCCATTTCTTTTACATGCTAAATGGTATCCCGAGCAGACGGAAATAACTTGGGAATAACATTTTTTGATATTTAAAAATACTAGGCCAATAACATTTTATGTCATTAATAACATGATTTGTTATTCGTCGTTATGATTGTTTTGTTATTGGATTGTTATTGTAATAACAGACTAATATCATTTTAAGTTATTCTTCGAACAAATCTTTGTGATTATTTTTTGTTATTTATACAACTAATCCGATCATCCCAATAAAAGTTGACGGTATTCTTCCATAGCAAAATATGTTTTTCCAAAGTTGTGATGGCTTTCAACCAACATCAGACCAATAACAAATTTTGTTATGATAACATAAACTGTTATTTAACCCTTATGAGCAATTCTCTACCAAAACCGGAAATGGATTTTATTTGTATTTTTGGATTTGACTCAAACTTTGTGGGGGCCTTCCCTATGACCAAATATGCTATTTTGTGTCATTGGTTCACCCATACAAGTCTCCATACAATTTTGGCAGCTGTCCATACAAAAATGGTATGTAAATATTCAAACAGCTGTAACTTTTGAGTGAATTTTCTGATCAATTTGGTGTCTTGGGCAAAGTTGTAGGTATTGTTGAGGACTTCTGAGAAAAAAATAGGTACTCGAAAAAAAAAAGTTGCAGATTTTTTTCTCAACTTTTTTAGCACTAAAACTCGATTTCCCAAAATACGTATTTTTTTATTTTCGAGATTTTTAATATGTTTCAGGGGACAAAAATCCGCAACTTTTGAGTCATAGAGAAACATGGTCAAAAAATCTGCCGCCGAGTTATGAATTTTTGAAAAAATAGTGATTTTTGGAAAAAATCGAAGTTTCATGCAAAAACAAGTTTTACATTACTTTCTAATGCAAAATTGAATTTGCAATCGAAAAGTACTTTACAGATTTTTTGATAAAGGGCTCCGTTTTCAAGATATAGCCACCGAAAGTTTGATTTAGCGAAATTTTTGCAGTTTTTCAATTTTAAAAAATAGTGACCATGAGTGACCATTTCTAAAAATATTTTTTTTGAAAAGTTCAGAAAATTTTCTATAAAATTGTCTAAGAGACATTGAAGATTGGACCTCTGGTTGCTGAGATACAGCGGCTTAAAGAAAAAGAAACACGAAAATTGAAGTTTTCTAAGTCTCACCCAAACAGCCCACCATTTTCTAATGACGATATCTCAGCAATTAATGGTCCGATTTTCAATGTTAATGCATGAAACATTCGTGAAATTTTTCGATCTTTTCGAAAAAAATACTTTGAAAATTTTTAAATCAAGAATAACATTTTAAAAGGACCAAACATTGAATATTACGCCCATTTAAAATGCTAGTCTTGATTTAAAAAATTTCAAAAAAAATTTTTCGATAAGATCGGAACATTTTACGAATGTTTCATGTATTATCATTGAAAATCGGACCATTAATTGCTGAGATATGCTGGTGGTAAAAATGGCGGTGATGAAATATTGGGAAAATGCAATTGTTTTTATAACAGACAGTAAATCACTCAATTTTTTTTATTCCAGAACTAGAATTTGATGGTAAAAGTTCCTCAGAAACCTTTACATAATCGAGGCTTTGGAAAATCGAGTTTGAACTACATTCAGTCTATTTGAAAATGATTTAAAACTTATTTTACATACTTTTTATTGAAATCATAACTGTAGGACAACGCAATGATTGGAATCTTTTTTCAACTGTTTTTTTTTTAAATATATTTTTCATTCAACTCAAAAATCTTCTCCACGCATCCGAATCTCCACCTCACGTTGACACGTTATTTGCAATTTTCCCACCTCGGTGACTCCGGCGGATCTCTTCGCCTTTTTTCCACGTCAGCCGACTTGCCTCCCGGGGCCATTCCACGTGTCATCCCAAAATCCGTGCTAGTGTTACCCACATGTCTTCTGGTCCGGGGCGTTATTTGGCTTATTCCACCCACCCACACGAAATGACACGAAACGTACGTGTGTGTTTGTGTCCTCTCACATTCCGGGCAATCTAACCGCAACCGAAAGATGGGCGCTTTCTCCGTCTGGGCCGCCTGCAAAGATGACATGACGCTAAGTGATGTCGGAATTTTCGGGGCTTTTGTTTCAGTGTGTTGCTGATTTTTTTTCTCCGAGAAATGGCGAGTGTGAAATAAATAACACTTTGGGTGACAGGTTGTGTGGCCACGTGCGGTCATTTGTGGTTTGGGCGAGAACGTGGATGAAATTACTGGAAATTAGACAAATACTTGAATTTCTTTTTTCTAAAAATAAAAATGGATTTCATCCATCGTCCTGTCCAACCCCGTGGATTGGCTTTATCTCAATGAAACAAATAATAAATTGGAGCCCATTTTTTGGGGATTTTCACTCGGAAGAAATCTCCCAGCGACATATCCCAAGGAAAAGAGACTCACCCATGAAACCACATCGAATGATATGTGGTCTTTGTGTCACCCATCATTTTCTATTCTCCCCTTAGAAGACCACTCTCATGGTTTTATCCAAGGATTATCAGTTCCTGCGTTCGATGCCAGTGTTCAATGTCTGTACGGGAGGACACTAATGCTATTGATAAAGCAATTACGACGACGATGTTACGCACAGTTCGATGAATCCTTTTGGACGGAAACTGATGTTTTGAGCCAAGCTTGAGTGAGATTGGATTAATTAAGGGCGAATGGAAAGTTCACCACATCAGCAGTTTGATAAGGGATTCTTGGAAATGCAATAGGAAAATGGATCAATTTGATGAATTAAATATAAGGATCTAAACAAACAATAAAGCCATTCAAGTAATGAGGCCAACATGTTAGTGCAGGAGTTATGGTGAGAAATCTCCATGATAAAAACACCTAACCAGATTGTGCTGTAAGATATGCACTGGACAGCTCCCCGTACTCAGTTCAGTGCTCTAATGCTATACCCCTTCTGGGGCCAAACTGGACCCTTTGCTGCTAAATAATTACATTGTGGTCTGCGCTTCGAGGCCGAGCTTGCAATCCCCAAAACCAGTTCACCATAATCCGTAGCAGCCCAGAAATCGGACGCCACCCAGGGTATCTCCGGGAAGCAACCGACCGAAAACTAGACTTCCACGTAAGCCTGCCCCTGATGTGCGGGCGGTTGTGCAAAAAAACCGTTTTATCTCGATTCATTGTTGGACAGGCGCAACAAAAAAAAACACTGCGAGAAAAATGATAAATGCCTACCGTGAATTTTCGGCAAATGGACGCGCCGTTCCTTGAAGTCTCGCCCCAGAATTCTGGCAACACTGCCGGGACGAGCCACTTGAGCGCAGCCGGACCCACATTTCATGCTTGGCTGGCACACAGGCCTCCATTCTGGGAGGAGAGATTTGCTATGTTTTTATTGTTGGACTCCACGATGGCTCGCCCCGGATAGGTGCGGGTAACTCCCGGGCACTTTAATGGAAATCATCAAGGGACGAAATTATCTGAAATGGAATGCCAGAGTGTTGTTTCTCGGTAGGTGGGGCTATGTGGATCACTCAGTCCAATCTGTACATCAGCTTATTAGGCTTAATTCTATGGAATTCGTGCATCAAATCATTTGTGTAAGCGATTTTCATGAATTTTGGCTGGTAACACTCAGTGCACAAAATCCATTTAATAAATATTTGAATTCGTTCAAACATAATTTTCTAAAAGCTGATCGAATAATATGTTTTTTTTTTTTTTCATTTGATTTATGCAGGAAATGATCATGATTAAATAAGTATAATAAAAAAAATTTGGTCAACTAACCAACCATTGACGTCATATTAGAAAAATTTGTTTTAGAATGTACCTTTGAAGAGAGTTGATCTCTACATTTTCACAGTTAATTATTTTTGTATAGGGGTAATTCTCAACCAACTCACACAAAATCGGGAAAAGTTGCCCCGACCCCTCTTCGATTTGCGTGAAACTTTGTTCTAAGGGGTAACTTTTGTCCCTGATCATGAATCTGAGGGCCGTTTTTTGATATCTCGTGACGGAGGTGCGGAAGGACCGCTTTCATTTTTGAACATGCGAAAAAAGAGGTGTTTCTCAAAAAAACTCAGCCTGAAATGGTGATGAGATAGAAATGTGGTGTCCAAGGGACTTTTATGTAATATTGGACGCCCGATTTGATGGCGTGCTCAGAATTCCGAAAAAACGTATTTTTCATCGAAAAAAACACTAAAAACGTTTTCAAAATTCTGCCATTTTCCGTTACTCAACTATATTTTTTTTTGCATATGTCATTTTGAAGAAAATTTAATGTACTTTTCGAATCTACATTAACCCAGAAGGGTCATTTTTTCATTTTTAACAATAATTTTCATTTTAAAATTTTGTGATTTTTCTAACTTTGCAGGGTTTTTTTCAGATTGTAACAATGTTCTACTAAGCTGTAAAGCAGAAAATAACAAAATTTTGATAAAGAAACATAAGCGGTTTGCTTGTAACCATCACGAGTTATCGCGATTTTACGAAAAAAATGTATTGAAAAAGTTACTTTTCGCGTTTCTCTTTGTTTCGTCGTGTGTTTTTTTTTTTTTTTGTTTTGTTTCGGTGACCATGAACGGTCATGTATGTATTGGTACGGAACATTCAGAAAAAATAGTCACACCCTCACAAAAAATACCCTTTTTTAAAGGTAAGTCACCTAAGGTAAGTTCATCACTAAAAGTTGAAAAAATCAAAATCTGTCAGATTTTAAAAAAATTGTTTAATGTTTAAGGAGACCAAAAAACTAATCTTTCGTGGCATAAAGAAGTATGGGCATAAATTTTGCCACCAAGTTATAATTTTATGATTCTGATTCAAAAAAAACTTTTCTTATAATTTTTTGGTTTAATATCAAATTTGCAAAGTTATTGCCAGATTGTTATTATTTGAGAAAAAAATCTCATTTTATTTATTTTCAAAATAATGCAATAAGTGCTCTTTTCAAAGCGATAAAAAAAACTTACAAATTCGTCAAAGAATATTAAAATAGTAGTTTACGCAACAAGTTGCAAAAAGAGGAATTTTTCAGCACGAGTCGTACATTTATCCAACGAAGTTCACCGAGTTGGATAAAAACGAAGAGTGCTGAAAAAAGTTTTGCAACGAGTTCCATACAAATTTTTTGAAATTCCAAAAAAACACACACTGAGTAAAATTTTAAGTCAAATTTTCATGTATTTTGTCAATCAATCGTTTAGATCAAAAAAAATGTTGAAAAGTGTTACTTTTCAAAATAAGTGCTGAAAAGTTCAACTTTTCAGCACCCATTTGAGTGCAAAAAAGTAGAACTTTTCAGCATTTATTTTGAAAAGTGTTGCTATTCGATTCTGTTATTTTTGGTACAGAAAAGTAGGCTATTTCGTCGTTTAAGAATGACAGGAAAAGTAAGTTGTTTCACGACGGAATTGCAAAAAAATAAAAGTTTAATGTTTAAGGAGACCAAAAAAATAATCTTTCGTGGCATAAAGAAGTATGGACATAAATTTTGCCACCAAGTTATAATTTTTCGATTTGAAAAAAAAACTTTTCACATATTTTTTTGGTTGATATTTGCAAACAAAAAGTACTTAGTTAATGCCATATTGTTATTATTTCAGAAAAAATCTCATTTTTGTTATTTTTAAAATAGTGCAATAAGTCTTTTTTCAAAGCGATAAAAAATCGTATAAATTCGTCAAAGGATATAAAAATATATTTTAATAAACTCAAACTTAAGACTAAATTCCAAAAGATTGAGATATCAAACTGAAAACGTAACTCTTGTTTTTAAAAATTTACAAAAAAAATCGAAGAGATCAGACAATTTCACATTTTTTTTTACTCTGACATTGAAAATTGTAACATAAGTTGCAGAGATATTATTATTGAAAAATTGAGTGCAGTTTGAGCGACACTTTATCATGAAATTTAACTGAAACTTTTTATTAGAGAGATTAACTCGTGATTATTACAAGCAAACCCCTTATGTTTAGACATCTTTTTTGTAAGAATGTGCTTTACAACTTAGTGGAACATTGTTACACTGTAAAAAATAAATCTAAGTTACAAAAAAACAAGTTTAGAGTGTGATACAAAAGCAAGTAAATTCTGCTGCAGAATATATCAAATTTCAATTATTTCTTTCATGAAAAAAAGCATTTAACATTCCAAAAAAATTGATGCCTGAAAACAATAAAATAAATTCTTTTAAAAAAAAGCAAATTAAAGAAGACATCCCAGCAGCGTTTGCTCTCCTTTGTCAGTTCAAGTGTTTAATTTTCCCTGTTCTGAGAAAGTGAAATTAATTGCGAAACAGCAACGCGAATCCCACTGCTGGCAGCGTTTGTGCTAATTGATTTGGTTTCACGAGAAACATCAAACGACTTCGTAGCACTTGTGAGCGACAAGTACACTCATGATGTCAAGTATTTTTACGGGGAATGTGAAGTACTAGAATAAATCATTGTAATGAAGTTGGAGGTGATTCAGAAGAAATAATTCGCAACTGTTGGCAAGAAACAGTTTAGTTATAGGAAGAGCAAATTTGCGTAATCATATAAAATTGATTTCTAGGACTTTATCGCTTACTTCAAGTCAACAAGTCAAGTAGATGTTTAATCAGGGCTCTGCAAATTTGCTGGCTGGGAAACGCCATTTGACCTTATTTTTCCACCAGAACCACTCCAAATTAAAAACGCAAATTCTGTGGAAACGTCACCCTTTTCCTATGTCAAAGTACTTCTTAGAATCGGTGGGCTTGAATATTATTTCCTAACGGAAGAATTAAAACGCAAAAAAAACTCTCGGTGTCCTTTCATCAAATCAACGTGATGCTAATTTGTCTGTCGACAGGATAAATGTGCTCTCAACTTCGCGAGTGACCCTTTTTTGACGTGGTAAGCCCAAAAAAATATACCCACCCAAAAATCAACCTTCCGCACTAAGACCTACGTCAAGAAAAATTGAATTAATCCAACCCGAAAAAGAATGACTATGGTAACTCTCCTAACTGATTTAAGGAGTTGTGTTTGATTAAAAAGACCACAATAAATTGGGAAAAATTAACAACGTAACGCAATTTTCAACCACCCCCTCTTGAGGGTTGTCAACGACGTGTCGGTGGATTTGCACCTGTTGCTTTGGTTGATGTTTACGGGGGTTTAGCAAAATAGACAAGGGGTTGTTTTGACAAACGCCAGTCACGGCGGGGAGTGTCAACCCAAGAGGGGGAAGTTGCTAACCGTAACGGAAGTGATTTCACTCAGTTGGCACTCCACAGCAGGGTGGTCTACTTAATGTGGGTGTGAGATTTTTAGATTGTGGTGCGTTTTAACTGGATAACGTGAATATGTTCTCTTTTTGCACTTTCAGGCCTCCTGCGGCTCCAGCAGATCTACCAGGGCCTGCGGCCCGGCAACGAGACATTCCACGTGGAGACGGTCAAGCGGATCTCGAACGTCAGCGACGCGATCGAGTTTCTGCGCACGATCGAGGAGCTGAACCGGTGGTCCCGCAAACACATCGTGCTCGACTGCAGCACCGAGCTGGCTAAGGATATCGTGGTGAGCCACGTGCGGGACATCACGCTGGGCAAGCGCACCTATCACTACCTGCTGAGTGGGCTGGTAAGTTGTTATGACAATTTCTTCAAAAAGATTATTCACTTTGAACCAATTTAAAGCGAAAACCCCTTAAAGCAATTCCTCGGTATCATCTTAAAGACATTTACCGAGAAAACTTAATTAGCAATGAAGTTTCTAACCTAAGACGCAAATCCCTGCCCCGTAACAGCACAGCAAACAATGCATAAAATATGAACGTTGCCCAAGACCCACAATCCTTTCCCAGTAAAGCGTATTAGTTTTTCCAACTTTGAAGAGATGAGAGCTACTTCGTTCCAAGATAAATTCCTTTTGCTAAACGATAGCTCGCATATGCTCTCCGTGTGCCAACTCCTCCCTCCCCATATCCCTATACTAGCTGGAGCTGGAAGCCGTTTCAAGAATCCAATTTTGTATAAATTGTTAAAATGAAACTCGAGCAGTAGCATTCAGGAATCATGCTGACCGCTCCTTGTGGACTATTGTGAAACAGATATATCTCTATATTCCTGAAGGCAGAGCAGCTTTTTGAGCAAGTTATGTGCGAGGACTCACGTGAGAACGCACAGTTATACGAATTGGCTAGCTGGATTGGACTGACAGGACTAGAGGATTCCAATGCGAGGAAAAGGATGTGTGACATCTGGTGAAGAGGAGAAGTAACATACGGATTATTACCGTTGAGTGTGCTGCATTGGTGTTCTCATCTGAATTACTGATATAAAAAAACTTCTTTAAAAAACTAAAAACTAAAAACTAAAAACTAAAAACTAAAAACTAAAAACTAAAAACTAAAAACTAAAAACTAAAAACTAAAAACTAAAAACTAAAAACTAAAAACTAAAAACTAAAAACTAAAAACTAAAAACTAAAAACTAAAAACTAAAAACTAAAAACTAAAAACTAAAAACTAAACACTAAAAACTAAAAACTAAAAACTAAAAACTAAAAACTAAAAACTAAAAACTAAACACTAAAAACTAAAAACTAAAAACTAAAAACTAAAAACTAAAAACTAAAAACTAAAAACTAAAAACTAAAAACTAAAAACTAAAAACTAAAAACTAAAAACTAAAAACTAAAAACTAAAAACTAAAAACTAAAACTAAAAACTAAAAACTAAAAACTAAAAACTAAAAACTAAAAACTAAAAACTAAAAACTAAAAACTAAAAACTAAAAACTAAAAACTAAAAACTAAAAACTAAAAACTAAAAACTAAAAACTAAAAACTAAAAACTAAAAACTAAAAACTAAAAACTAAAAACTAAAAACTAAAAACTAAAAACTAAAAACTAAAAACTAAAAACTAAAAACTAAAACTAAAAACTAAAAACTAAAAACTAAAAACTAAAAACTAAAAACTAAAAACTAAAAACTAAAAACTAAAAACTAAAAACTAAAAACTAAAAACTAAAAACTAAAAACTAAAAACTAAAAACTAAAAACTAAAAACTAAAAACTAAAAACTAAAAACTAAAAACTAAAAACTAAAAACTAAAAACTAAAAACTAAAAACTAAAAACTAAAAACTAAAAACTAAAAACTAAAACTAAAAACTAAAAACTAAAAACTAAAAACTAAAAACTAAAAACTAAAAACTAAAAACTAAAAACTAAAACTAAAAACTAAAAACTAAAAACTAAAAACTAAAAACTAAAAACTAAAACTAAAAACTAAAAACTAAAAACTAAAAACTAAAAACTAAAAACTAAAAACTAAAAACTAAAAACTAAAAACTAAAAACTAAAAACTAAAAACTAAAAACTAAAAACTAAAAACTAAAAACTAAAAACTAAAAACTAAAAACTAAAAACTAAAAACTAAAAACTAAAAACTAAAAACTAAAAACTAAAAACTAAAAACTAAAAACTAAAAACTAAAAACTAAAAACTAAAAACTAAAAAAAACTAAAAACTAAAAACTAAAAACTAAAAACTAAAAACTAAAAACTAAAACTAAAAACTAAAAACTAAAAACTAAAAACTAAAAACTAAAAACTAAAAACTAAAAACTAAAAACTAAAAACTAAAACTAAAAACTAAAAACTAAAAACTAAAAACTAAAACTAAAAACTAAAAACTAAAAACTAAAAACTAAAAACTAAAAACTAAAAACTAAAAACTAAAAACTAAAAACTAAAAACTAAAAACTAAAAACTAAAAACTAAAAACTAAAAACTAAAAACTAAAAACTAAAAACTAAAAACTAAAAACTAAAAACTAAAAACTAAAAACTAAAAACTAAAAACTAAAAACTAAAAACTAAAAACTAAAAACTAAAAACTAAAAACTAAAAACTAAAAACTAAAAACTAAAAACTAAAAACTAAAAACTAAAAACTAAAAACTAAAAACTAAACACTAAACACTAAACACTAAACACTAAAAACTAAAAACTAAAAACTAAAAACTAAAAACTAAAAACTAAAAACTAAAAACTAAAAACTAAAAACTAAAAACTAAAAACTAAAAACTAAAAACTAAAAACTAAAAACTAAAAACTAAAAACTAAAAACTAAAAACTAAAAACTAAAAACTAAAAACTAAAAACTAAAAACTAAAAACTAAAAACTAAAAACTAAAAACTAAAAACTAAAAACTAAAAACTAAAAACTAAAAACTAAAAACTAAAACTAAAAACTAAAAACTAAAAACTAAAAACTAAAAACTAAAAACTAAAAACTAAAAACTAAAAACTAAAAACTAAAAACTAAAAACTAAAAACTAAAAACTAAAAACTAAAAACTAAAAACTAAAAACTAAAACTAAAAACTAAAAACTAAAACTAAAAACTAAAAACTAAAAACTAAAAACTAAAAACTAAAAACTAAAAACTAAAAACTAAAAACTAAAAACTAAAAACTAAAAACTAAAAACTAAAAACTAAAAACTAAAAACTAAAAACTAAAAACTAAAAACTAAAAACTAAAAACTAAAAACTAAAAACTAAAAACTAAAAACTAAAAACTAAAAACTAAAAACTAAAACTAAAAACTAAAAACTAAAAACTAAAAACTAAAAACTAAAAACTAAAAAAAAACTAAAAACTAAAAACTAAAAACTAAAAACTAAAAACTAAAAACTAAAAACTAAAAACTAAAAACTAAAAACTAAAAACTAAAAACTAAAAACTAAAAACTAAAAACTAAAAACTAAAAACTAAAAACTAAAAACTAAAAACTAAAAACTAAAAACTAAAAACTAAAAACTAAAAACTAAAAACTAAAAACTAAAAACTAAAAACTAAAACTAAAAACTAAAAACTAAAAACTAAAAACTAAAAACTAAAAACTAAAAACTAAAAACTAAAAACTAAAAACTAAAAACTAAAAACTAAAAACTAAAAACTAAAAACTAAAAACTAAAAACTAAAAACTAAAAACTAAAAACTAAAAACTAAAAACTAAAAACTAAAAACTAAAACTAAAAACTAAAAACTAAAAACTAAAAACTAAAAACTAAAAACTAAAAACTAAAAACTAAAAACTAAAAACTAAAAACTAAAAACTAAAAACTAAAAACTAAAAACTAAAAACTAAAAACTAAAAACTAAAAACTAAAAACTAAAAACTAAAAACTAAAAACTAAAAACTAAAAACTAAAAACTAAAAACTAAAAACTAAAAACTAAAAACTAAAAACTAAAAACTAAAAACTAAAAACTAAAAACTAAAAACTAAAAACTAAAAACTAAAAACTAAAAACTAAAAACTAAAAACTAAAAACTAAAAACTAAAAACTAAAAACTAAAAACTAAAAACTAAAAACTAAAAACTAAAAACTAAAACATAAAACATAAAACATAAAACATAAAACATAAAACATAAAACATAAAACATAAAACATAAAACATAAAACATAAAACATAAAACATAAAACATAAAACATAAAACATAAAACATAAAACATAAAACATAAAACATAAAACATAAAACATAAAACATAAAACATAAAACATAAAACATAAAACATAAAACATAAAACATAAAACATAAAACATAAAACATAAAACATAAAACATAAAACATAAAACATAAAACATAAAACATAAAACATAAAACATAAAACATAAAACATAAAACATAAAACATAAAACATAAAACATAAAACATAAAACATAAAACATAAAACATAAAACATAAAACATAAAACATAAAACATAAAACATAAAACATAAAACATAAAACATAAAACATAAAACATAAAACATAAAACATAAAACATAAAACATAAAACATAAAACATAAAACATAAAACATAAAACATAAAACATAAAACATAAAACATAAAACATAAAACATAAAACATAAAACATAAAACATAAAACATAAAACATAAAACATAAAACATAAAACATAAAACATAAAACATAAAACATAAAACATAAAACATAAAACATAAAACATAAAACATAAAACATAAAACATAAAACATAAAACATAAAACATAAAACATAAAACATAAAACATAAAACATAAAACATAAAACATAAAACATAAAACATAAAACATAAAACATAAAACATAAAACATAAAACATAAAACATAAAACATAAAACATAAAACATAAAACATAAAACATAAAACATAAAACATAAAACATAAAACATAAAACATAAAACATAAAACATAAAACATAAAACATAAAACATAAAACATAAAACATAAAACATAAAACATAAAACATAAAACATAAAACATAAAACATAAAACATAAAACATAAAACATAAAACATAAAACATAATGGAAAAGGAAAAGGACAAGGTCCAGTACACAACCTTTTTTCGACCAACAGTCCTGAAACATATAATAAAATAAAAATAAATTCGAAATAGAGTGCTTACAATTCTAGTTTAAGTGACAAAAAGTGAAATAATTTTTCAGTTCTATCTTCATTCATACCTACAACTTTGACAAAGACACTAAATCGATCAAAAAATTCCTTCAAAAGATACAAATTTTTAAATTTTCATCTATTATTTTTGTATGGACAGACGCCAAATTTGTATGGAAAATTATATGGTCTAACTAATGATGCAAAATGGTTTCTTTTGGCATCCTGAAGGCACCACAAAAATTTCAGCCGGAATAAAAAAATTAAAAAAAAATAAATTGAAAAGACCTATTTCGCAAAGAATATTGTTCAATAATGAATATTTTGTTCATAGGATTCTTTCAAGAAATACTCAGTAGATACAACTTTTTTGGAAGGATAAATGTCTTTGACAAATTAAATAACTTCGCTTGAAAAATAATTTCAAAAATGCCTTTTAGTATTTTTAAACCTTGATTGAAGAAAGTTAATAACCCTTATTTCTTCAGTTTTTTTGTTGTTAATTTTAAATGAATGCTTGGAGCTTAAAGCAAAATATTTTTTATTCAATTTTTTGAATCTTATTTAAATCTTTTGACACTCGTACAATTATAAACACTGGAAAAAAAACTTTACTAGAAGTTTTGAGAATAATTTGGCAAGTTAAAGTAACCAAGAACGGACTTTAAGCTAAATCGACCTCCCTGGACGGTTCCGAGCCTCTTTCCCTGAAGATTATTCCGAAACCAGACCGGGTTATTTGATTACGTACCCTGAACTGCTGAAGGAATCGTACCTTCTCACGACTATTGTCTATCTTCCGGGAAGGCATTTGAATTTGCCCGGCAGTGGACGAGAGAAAGAGATACTGGGTTGAATTTGTGTTTGATGATAGCTCCTGTGAATATTTCGTAAGACTTTGCCCAGAGAACATGGGATCATAATGATGGACATGTTTTAGTGGCGAACAAATAATCTGCGTAAATCCAATCAAATTAATATCCAGAGGAGGGGTGTTTGCCTGAAATGGCATTTGATATGGCTTCAAAGGGAAATGCTTTTGGAACTTCCTTTCTGAATGTTTCGTATGAATCTTTCCAAAATTTCTTAATAGCAAGATCTTTACTGCAGCTTTTCTACAGTATTGTTTGAGGCTCACCTAATCGCAAAAAGTAGATTCCCGTACTTGCAAGTTTCCAGGAGACTCTTCAAAATTACATGGTCGCCTGTAGTTACCCACCTCTGGGGAAAAGGCCTAATATCTCATCCTTCATTTAGCTAATACGAATCTCTTCATGAAACCATGATGTCGTATGGTTAACCACCCTGAGGCTACCAGTGATGTCTTCTCATAGTAGTTTTCTTAGAATTGAAGCTCTAATGAGTGAGACTTAGATTCGATAGAACTAGATGGATCTACCAAATTGAATAGACTGCTTGAAATAGAACCGCTCATTTTATGTTAAAATGAAGGAAAAGTAATTCAATGTGGTAGGTAGGCAATCGATTTTACTCGAATCTACAAGATCCCGATGAAAACGTTTTTCATTTATGATCCATAACAATGCAGCGACGATTGAGTGAATCTCATGAAAAAAATCATTCAACATAAGCTCTACAAGTAACTGTCAGTGAAAAATTCTGCAAAGCATTTTTATCTCTGCCCCACTTTTCATACATAACTAAGCAGCAATTTTCCTCCCAACAACCCCTAGGAACCACAACTGGCCATTTCCTGCCGAGATATGCCCTCGTTCCACGTTCTTGCACTGACCCCTTTTCCCTTGATGCCGGTGCACCAGGTTGGAGAGCAAACTGTCCACCAAGTGTCACATCCCGGAATCTACTCTACATGCTTGTGCACATTGCAGTCCAGTCATCTGCATAATTCGTTCAAATTCATTTCATAATTTGCACCACCCCCTCTTCTGCTCGCTCCTTTTATGAAAAAGCAAAAAAAAAAGCTTTCCCTACAACCGAAGAAGCATTCAAGTGCATCGTCATCAGCAGCAGAGGGCTGTTCCCTGACCGATAGGGAACATGCTGCATACGTTTCTGAGATGACCGACCTGACCACAAATCCCTCTCCTCGTTCTATGCCACACATGATGTCGCCCCACTCCTTTCGAGAAGCCGAGCTTTTTTTCCAATTTTGTGGTTTTTCCGAGCGAAGTAGCACCGACTGATGCGAGCGAACTGGAATAGTGTGCAGATTTTTCCCGGGGGTTTTTCTTTCACCCAGCCCGAGCTGCCCAGCACGGTGAAAGCAAGGATAACATTTTCGGAAAGGAAAACAGCAAACGGTTTGCTACCAGGTTGCGTACCGTGTGACGATAGCTGGAGATTTTCGTGTAGTGCAGCATCATGAAAGCATAAAAGAAAAACATTAAAAATATTTTTGCTCCAAAAGCTACAAGTTTTTCAAAACTATTAGAATCAGATTTTTTTTGTTGAAAAATAGTTTTTTTCAAAATTTCAAGGACGCCATCAAATCGGGCGTTAATTTTTAAATAAAAGTACCTTTGACACCAAATTTCCATCTCATCACCGTTTCAAGCTGCAAATTACTGAAAAACACGTTTTTTTCGTTCAAAAATAGAAAGGATCGTACTGACCCTACGTCACGAGATATTGAAAAATGTAACTCGAATTCGAGATCAGGGACAACAATTATTCCTTCAAATCGGTCAACAAATCGGAAAAATGTGTGTAAAACCTCATTTTCTTGTTTCTATACAAAATTGAAAATTCAAAAATCTCTATCTCTTATAACTGTTCTTAACACTGTTCTTAGATTCTCTTCAGAATATTAAAAAGGCGAAAAATCTTCGACGGTATTATTTTTTGAAAAAAAGCATTTGCGAAACAAAAAAATAAGGCTCAACGAAAATGTTTATTTAATTTTTGTTCAATCAAAGGTAGTTCAATCAATTCAGTAATTTTTTTAGAAAAGGTCAAAGCTTTCAGATCATTACCATTCGAAGGTAACCTTTTTGAAAATGTAGCAATTTTCAGTTGTTAAAAAATTGCGCTTTTGTTTGCCCACTTTTCCCCTTTATTTTGGTTTTTGAAACTTTTTTCAGACGGAAATTGAACTTTATTTAAAGCAGGTTTTCGACGATTTCTCATTGTTTCCCGATTTTCTTCATTAAAAAATTGAGCATTTGCGAAATTTTCTCACCTACTCGAAAGCACATTTTGACTTACGTTTCAAAATGGCGAAATAGTTAAAAACGCGTCTTTTGATTTCGTTCGATTTTTTTTAATTACAAATTAAAAATATGTATCCAATTCTGGAATTTTCTGAAATATGACAATTTATGTCTCATAAATATATCAAAAGATAAAAAAGGGGTTTTGGGAGAAATTTTGAGTGACAAAAAATCATTTTCACTGGCTAAAAAGTATTTTCCTTGTATCATTGTTTACCGGTGTAGTCCTCATCCATACCAACAACCTTAACGAAATCAAAAGTATCCTTAAAGACATAAGATTTTTTACTTTTCACATACCAAAAAAATATAAATTTGGAAATTGAATTAACAAGGCAAAGTCTAAAGATTTCAATGCAAAAAGTGTTTCAAAATGCCTTTTACTCTAGTTCAGTTGAGTTGCAATCATTAGTTTTGTAAAAATGTATGATTTGACGAAAACAAAATTTTAAACGAAGAAAAACTTTTTGCGAAATTTGTTTTCAAAAATCTAAAAAAAAACGAAATCGACGTAACACCTTATCATGTGGCCCTCTTAAACCTTGCGGTTTCGTCAACGGATCCACAGGCGTGTATCGTTCTTTTTGCGACAAGACTCCGCCTCCCGGGTCTCCTAAGTGTGAAGGTATGGCACGGGGAGAGGGCACCGAAAACCTATATTTACACCTAGAATTTTTAAATGATTTCATATTGATTTCATATTGATTTCGGCTGGTTGCACTAAAATTTTAAAATGTGAAGTTTTTTTTTGAAAATATTAAGAACATATTTTAAAAATATTATTAAGCTCCATGATTTTTTAGGCAAACTTTAAAGGGGGAGGGGGGGTTACAAAATCTTTTATTAAAATTTGTACCAGCCTAAATGAAAAAAAAGGCGAAAGACATAAGGTCGAATGGACAAAACGTCAAAAGGACAAAAGGTCGAATTAAAAAAAATACAATACAAAACTTTTGATGTGAGCCTGAAAACACAAATATTGAAAATCAGCTGAGGAAAGGTGGTTTGAACGTTTTCATTTAATTTCACTTGCCCCAGATTTCAGGAGACTTTGTATGGGGGGTGGGGAGGTGGGTTAGAGAGGGTTTTTTTTTTTTATAAAATACAAATAAATACGATCGATTTATGTTTTTGAAGTCAGATTTTTCTTAAGATCTACTGTGATCATGAAAGATAGGTTGAAAAATGAAAGAAAACTTGCAAGACTTTTTTAATTTTTCGTAACTGTTTAAGTTTTAATGAATGTTTAAGTCTCTTAAATAGTCCAACAATTTTTATAAATAAAATAAAAATTTCAAAAATATTTCAAAGGTAGTATTAGTAAAAGAACCGCTAATATATGAACAAAAGAATTAATTCACAAAATCATTATGACAGTCAAGAAAAGGTTTAAAAAAATAAAAACTAAAAAAAATAAGAAGTTGAACTTTTTTTTGGCAGAGCTGCTCATATTTGAAAGAATAGAAAAACTCATAAAAAAGGTCAAGAAAATGTTGTTTTTAAAAACAAATATTAACTTCCAAAAAAATCTAGAAGTCGAACTTTTGTGTTAAGGAACTGCTCATGTTTGGAAGAATGGAAAAACTCACAAAAATATTTTGGCAATCAAGAATAAGCTGTTTAAAAATAATAAAAATAAACTTCGTAATATTTAAGAAGTCGATTTTTTTAAGAACTGCTCATGTTTGAAAGAATGGAAATCTTTTAAAAAAATGGTTTGAAAGTTACTTTGTTTATTAAAAAAATTTATCATTACAAACAGGATGGATAAACCAAGGATAAACTTACAAAAAAATCAGATTTGTTTGTAAAAAAAAATATTTTTTTCAGGATTTTTTAGAAGTTTATAATGTTAATTATGGGAAATATACCCATTTTAATCACTCTAAGCCCTTCGACCAATTCTCATCGCTTTGCCGTTTTCCGCTTAAATCAACATTTACAGATATTTCAACAATGGAGAGTTGCTAGCTCACTTTAATTCGAGCTATTTATAACTTTGGAACAGTCAAAAACACTTTTTGAAAGCCGTAATTCACGAACAAAGTGCTGATAGGCCGATAATAGAAATAGGCTGAAAAGGGTATAGTTCCCCTATTTGTTTAATTTTTACACATTCGACCTTTTGTCTTTTCAACGTTTTGTCCATTCGACCATATGTCTTTCGACCTTTTGTCGCACATCCCTTCGACAATGGTTCAATGATGCCACCTTTTGGAGGAAATTTTAAAATTTTGGCAACATTTTGGCGAATTTGACCGTGCAAACTTCAACGATCGATAGCGACCCTTAACTCTTAACCGATTTGACTCAAAATTGGCAAAGTTGCATTTTTTTACCTAAGGAATCGAACCAGGGGCTACCTCTTAAGAAATTCACAAATTTTCATTTTTTTTTTGTCACCATAATGGACAGCTGCCAAATTTCATGCAAAATTATATGGAGTGACTAATGATGCAAATGGCTCCTTTGGGTATAAAAGTATACTCCATTTTGTAACAAAGATAAATTTAAATTAAAAAAGGGTTATTTTGCAATGAATTGTCTTGAACTTCATTTGGCATGAGTTTAAATTCTGTCTTTAAAGTTCATTTGAAAAAAAAAAAAAATAAAACCATCAAAAGTAAAATATTCAATCTTCAAATAATGCCTTCACCATGTTCCTGTTCAACCCCTGTCTATCTGTTCAGAAGCACGTGTGCAACAGCATTTTGCTGCCATCACTTCTCAACCGCTGACTGCATGTAGTTCACTGGATACCAAGAAAAGACCGCCAACTCTTTCGCTGGATTCACATGATTGGGAACGCCTGGTGCAAGCATGTCTGTGTTCTGTGTCGTTCTTTTTTTATTTCCCCTCTTGATACTGCGTTCTCTAGCAATATCCTTTTTATCATAGAATAGGGTGATGCTATTTTGAGGTTCATTTAATTGGCTCAATTGGGCAAGCTTTAAGTACATTTAATGCATTTTTGGAAAATGTACAACTAAAATTAAAAAAAAAACCTTCAAACAGGAATCACCCTACTACCCTAGTTCTACCGACCAGTGCTGCCAGCCAGATGCTGTCGTCGTACGGCACACGATTTCCGCCCATCGGACAGCTTCATCGCTCATATCTTCCCAGTAGTCGTCGTCGGAACATACCGTTGCGGAGTGAAATTGAGGGCGTTTGTCTCATTTTTGCCCCATGACTGAACACGGCGAACAGAATACGCTCGTTCGGGGCCGATCCTGTGGTTGAAATATGAAGCGGTAAGGGAATGTGGTTACTGTGTAAAGTTAACCTGCCTATTTTTCAATAATTTTACTTTTCAATAATTTATGTAATTGTATAAAAGAACAACATTTCGCTCATTAAAAACAACCCTAATCCAAACCTTCATTGAGAAAGCGCTTACAACGTTCCACGAGGCATCTGAATGCTTTTCATTGCAAAACATCCGGCCGTTGAGCTACTATCAAAGGTAAATTTTCCACCTGACGTGGTATGCTCCCGTTGAAATTCCCTGCCTGGAATGTATGCAACAGCAGCAGCAGCAGCAGCACACGCCAATGCCGACATTCACCCGTTTCCTGAGCATTTCTAAGGCAGAGAAAAAAAAAAGTTCCCAACATAGCTCAGCAAAACTCCGTCCATGCTGGAAATAGTTGCTGGATTTACTACGGGGCTGTCCATGCTGGACATTTCAGGCTGATCAGAAAGGGGAAACTTTTCAAAACATTTCTATTTACATCTCAACGGACTCCGGAGAGAGTCCAGCTGGGTGTTCAGTAATAGGGAACAAGTTGAGTCTATTGAGCTGATTGAAAACTACCTACCAGAGGTATATCCGAGGAGGTCGATCGGTGGGCGGGGTGGTGGTCGAGCATGGTATAATTAG